>NW_026571515.1:37743910-38043910 GCF_026225935.1 Boleophthalmus pectinirostris | reverse complement strand
GGAGCAAGGCCTGTTGGCGGTTTTCAGATTTAAGCAAGCCTTCCGCCCTAAATTATGGACAGGAGACAGAATTCATGTATAGATTATTATGGGATAGCCTGAAGAAATATCCAAACTGAAACTGACTTGATTTTCTTGCATTGATTTAAATCCTTTTTGTATTTTCTTTCTTTTTTTCTGAGTTTTCTTAAACCTTTTTGGCTGTGTTTCCTAATATGTGCATTGTGTTACCGTGCCAAATGCCGATCATTCCGCCATATACATACATGCAGAACACCCCCAGCGTGATGACAAAGTATCAGTATTGAGAATTAAACCTTTTTTTAGTATCAAAATCTAGTTTAAAGATCCTATATTACACATTGACTCTTGACTCTTGTGAGTTTTAAGCTGTATTAGAATGTTGTTATCTTCATTCACACACGTTTGAGTAATTCTTTATAATTACTCTGTCTACATCTCCAAAGCTCAAAATGCTCTGTTCCACCTTGTGATGTCATGAAGCAGTAGTTTTCATGTTAAGAGCTACATTTTACCTTTAGAGTTAGTAAAGATTGGCAATTCCAGGGCTAAAATGATCCAAATGATTCTGGTGAATGTGTATGGAGTTTAAAAACACACTGGAGCACTTCCTGTATTACCACATGACATCACAAGGTGGGGCAAAGTGTTTTCTGTTTGAGAGAAGAACTAAATATACAGGGTTTGTGTGTTTGTTGGTTCATCTTGCTTTGGTGCCTGTTGGCCTCGTCTTATAAATATCCTCTGTCCGTGTGAGTGTGTACAGTACATCCTACACCGCTACAGCACAGCTTAGTCCATTCACTTAGTCCATTCACCTCAGAACAGTCGTCTCCTCTCAAACAGAATGACTTTCTGTGTGTCTCGCCTGACTCTGTGCTCAGTCATGACACAGCAGCAGACAGACACGTGGCTAATCTAATGTCGTCTAATGTGTGTGTGTACGTCTGTGTGTGTGTTTAATGTGTGTGTAATGCGCGTGGGTGGAGGGGCTATACTCTAACATGAGCAGGTGCCACGTGGAGCCGAGACCAGAGCCTCTGAGGGACACTTGTGTTCACAGCTGTTGTGGAGCAGGACCTGTTGGAGGTTTTGCAGTCATGTCCCTCCCCCTCAGTCACGGGCAGGAGATGTATAGATTATTATGTTTGAAGAAATATCCATATTGAAATATAGTAGTAATATACAATACAATACAATATAGTAGTAAATTGACTTGAATTTTGTATGTCTATATATTCATGGTAAAGGAGAAATTCAGATTTGCCAACTGGACAAAGGTTTTATTGGTTGAATATGTTTCACAGATCATCCAAGCTGCTTCTTCAGTTCTGGTCAGATGCTGGTGGACACTTCCTTATATCTGCCTGAAGGGAGGAACTACACTGAAACTACTCTGAAACTTAACACACACACACTTTTTAACAGTTTCTGTTTGTTAGTTAGACCTATTCAGATGCATTCAACTGAGTGTAGGGTCATATTAGCACATGCTCAGTTCAAAAAATCTAACCGAAACTGTAAACAACTGTGTGTGTTGGTTTCAAAAGAGTTCTGACTAGAACTGAAGAAGCAGCTTGGAAGAGCTGCAAAACGCATTTGATTAAAAAAATTTGTCCAGTTGAGAAAGTGAATTTCTCCTTTGCCATGGATTCTACTTGGATGGCCGAGGGATTTTACACACATATCGAGTATATCAGGGTTTGATTTGAGTAGTTGTTTAAAAAAAAAAAATGGGACTAGTTAAAAGGTAATTTTAAAAATGGTCACATTTTTATATAGAGCTTTTCCACCCTCAATGCACTCAAAACTCTTTACATCAAGGACCCACTCACCCATTCACACACACACTCAAACACCAATGTACACACACATTAGAAGTGAGATGAGTTAAGTGTCTTGCCCAAGGAAACAACAGCAGTACCTCCAACTTGTGATTTAGGGAATCTGACCTGTCAACCAGTGAGGTTTATGTTTACAGCTAGAAGTTGTCCTGTAATAAGTTTTGAAACAAGTAAGAAACATCTTCAAAGTTGCACTGTTTCCTGGTGGAGGGTTATTGTTTTCTTTGCGATGTTTCATTGTATCGAATTACTTATCTGTCTCCATGGAGACAAGCAGGTGACCCCCCAGACCAAGTTACAGTTCAGACCTGTGCATGTGCCCCTCACAGTAAGAGAGCATGTTTTTCAAGGCATTTTCATTTAGCCATAAACATCCGTAATTCAAGTTTAATACCATACTGTGTAACATTATAGGCAAAGCAATAACACCATGGAGATACACAGTGCACCATATCACCAAGAAACTTTAAACAAAGGTAATTCTAAGCAAGGTTAGATATCTCGTTTAACCAGTGTGGGCTTCTAGAGAGATGTCAGTAAATGTGTGTGTGTTATGGGCATGCAGGAGGGGAGGGGGGAGGAGGTGAGGGGGGGATTTGGGTGCACGCGACACCCGCTCACATGACACCCGAGGTACAGCGGGGCCCCTCGGTCAGCTGTTCTGTCACCTTCAACAGCTCAAACCAAAGCACATTCAACCAGGCTTTAAGAGTGAGGAGTGAGTTGTATCGCTTTATTATAAGCCACATGTGACTAACTCTTTTACACATATACTGTACATAAATATTAGTGTTGTTCTGAAACTGTTCCCTGAAAAATATGCAGTATCTGAGCAAATGACCCTTATAAATAAGGGTTAAACAAAATTTTCTACTTTCAGGGTGCATTATGTATCTTTTTGGTTGAGAGTCCATCACCTGCTTGTTTCTATGGATATGTAATTGCTCTGCCTGGAATGTTCCACAGTATGACATTAAACAGCTCTACTTTACTTTTATTCAATTACAGGTGGTTTTATAGCTCAAAAATACCTTGAAAAACAGGCATTCTGACTGTGAGCGGAGTTGCATCTCCACAGATCTGACCTGTAACTTGGTCTGGTTTGGTCTCTAGGAAGATACTGTAGAAATTTTTAATACCATATTGTGAAACATTCCAGGCAAATCAATAACATGGAGAAAAGCATCTGACAGATCCTCCACCAGAAAAGTTACACAATACATCTTTAAGAACTGTATTTTTTATGTTTTATTGATGTTGCCTTAACTTATACCACAATAATAGTAGTAGTAGTAATACCAGGAGTAAAGGGCAGGGTGTTAGGATCACTGAGTGCGTATACATGCACATCAATAACCCGGTTATTAGCCATATCCCGGTTATGTCAGTATTCGGGGTACTGCGTATACATGCCACAAGTAACCCGGTTATTATCGGAATAAACCAGCTACAGTAACCCGGTTTCTAATAACTGGGATACTGCCATAACCAGGTTACTGAAACCGGGTTACTGCGTATACATGCTCCATCAAGAAACCGGGATACTCAAAAAACCTGATCATAACCGGGTTATTGATGTGCATGTATACGCACTCACTATAGTTTTTATTTCGGACCAGTGATTAAGGCGAAATCCACTGTGAAAAGTTTGGAATGTGCTTGTATGATTTATTAAAGGGCCCATCTCATGCAAAATCAGCTTTTCAGAGCTTTCTACCTTCTAAGAGTGATGTGTGGGCCTTGTATATATCGCCGAAGTGGTTTTCAGATTGATTCTGTGTTTTTTTGTTTTTTTTTTAAACAAATTGCAGTGTCTTTCTGCCACCCTCCCACGTGACAAGGAATTAAAGCTGCTACAACGATGACGCAGCCAGCTACACCTATGACGCGTTTGATGTAGCAGAAAGCGCTTCGCACCCGCCCCCTCTCCCGCTTCGTTTCCATGGGAATTGGCTGACATTTCCCACATGAACACCTAAACAAATGCTCATCGTCCTACTCTGCAGTGTACACAATATAATAAGTTTAACTAACTAATAACTATTGTGTAATGGATGTTCCAAAACCCAAATTGTGCAAGTATATGTGCAGAAGATACAATGTGAAAAGAGTTATTTTGCATGAGATGGGCCCTTTAAATCTAAATGCCTGCACACGTTAAATCAGGTTTTATGTTTTACTTATAAATAGTGAGAAATTTGTTGTTTACTTTGCATAACTTGGATTCACTGCCACATGATTCTTACGTCAATTCAAATGCGCTTGCCTCGTCCTCAAGTTCAACCAACGTTGAGATTGCAATCTATCTATTTTGTCACAGCCCTACTTTGCAGTTTGCTAATATTGACCTTTGAACAGCAATTCTGACTCCTCTGCAGCCTCTTGTGTTCTGACATATTTATTTTTCAGAAGAACAGCGTTGAGCTCATAATCAATCCCACCTCTCATCCATAGGAATGTTCAGTATCGCAAAAATGTCTCTTTCTTTTGTCAGGTGCAGATAATCCGACTGCGCTCAGGAAGTGTTCAAATCCACTTTATTTTATGAGGTTCTATCTTGGCCAACGGTGCAGAGATTTCCACTTGCTTTTCATTGTTACCCAACGTACAATTATATAATACAAACCAACAGCAAAGCAAATTTACAATACTGAGTAAATCTTGTGAGTAGTGTCAAAAAGTCAAAAGAGCTGATATGAAAATGACAGAAACAGTGATATTTCTGCAATGAATCATTACATTAACCACAAAAATATCCAAATCTTGAATCTCAATTAACAAGAAATGTATAGGGACATTTCTGGTGCATTATTATCTGATAAAACGCAAGTACTGATTTTAACTTTAAGATTAAGATTAGTCTTTATAGTTCCTGTATGGAAATGAGTCATCTGCTTTTGACTCATCCCAAGGACCCATCTCCAGATCTTGAGCTAGTCTTGGTTAAAAAAAAACACGCCTTGGACATCAATTCATCAACTCAAAGTGGATGTGGCAATGGCAAAGCTCTCAAAACTGTTACGATTTCAAAATTGTTAAGATTCTGTGCAAAAATGACTGTGTACTGGTAACTACTGAAACTGAAATTTAAATCATAACTCACTGTATGCTGTCTCCTTTCTGATTTGTTCCACATGAACCATTTATAATCCTAGAAAAAAGTACAAAATTTTATCCACTGAGACGCTACTGACGATAAAACAACTAAATCATCCCCGTTTGTGTCAGATTGAAAAGCCTATCCATTTACTCCATTGTACTTTTTTTTTTTTCAGTTTTAATGAAAGAAATTTGCACTATAATTTTTCAGTTAAGGTTACATGATGTGATATTTCTGCACTTGTATAGTCAGTCCACTTTTGTATGAGATTTGAACCTCAATTTAGACACCTTTGAACACATTTCTGATTCAAAAATCACATTCTAATAGTATAGCTGAAGTTTTATTTGTTTGTTGTTGTTTTTAATTCTATTTTGTATCAGTTTAACCCACCCTACATCTCACAGATCGAAAAGTATGGAAGATAATTTGTTTCATCAGATTTAGAATTTAAATTTTCTGCCTTTGAATTTTTACCTCTGAAAAAACATGCTTGAAGTATTTTGATTCTGAAAGTCAGTTAATGAAATTATATGTGCACATTTTCCAAGTGTTTAAAATACAGTATAAAAAGAATCACCTTTTAAATATTCAGAACAAATATTTTCAAACCCTCAAATTCAACAGTGTAAAATTCGCAGTGAAAAACATTTGCAACAAAGGCAGAAGCAATCGAACCAAAGTGATCCGATCTAACTTAGTAACAAGCGGGAAATGGTGCAGTGAAGCAATCTGATTGGTCAGAATTAGCCTCATCAAAACCTCGTCTTTTCTATTTGTTAAGAGTAAGCCCCGCCCACAGATAAGAACAACCAATATTAAACAGCCTCTGTCCTCCTCACTCACACATGATCGATTGCTTCTCCCTTGACGTTTATATCATTTGGAAACAGTTTGAAAAAGTACACTTAAAACAGCTAAAATTCTGAATAAAAATAAATCTAACATCTTTTTCAGGGTTAAAAAATTCAAAGTGAGAAATTCAGCTGTATGTAAATTTCAAAATCTAAGGGAACAAATGATCTTCCGTAAAAGCCCACCCATCCACACCGTAGTCTAAATCCAGCGTCTGGGTCATGTCCATATTTCCCGGTGAGGATCTCATTATGAACATACCGCGTGTACGTGAGGAGGCATTTGACCCGGGCGCACCACTGTGTCAATGACCTCCACACGGATTACGTCATGACTCTAAGTAAAACGGGGTGACTCGGGTGGCACAGTGGTCAGCTTCTTACTGGAAGGTCAGAAGTTCATTATGAGCTCTGACCGGTGCGAATACTGTTGTTGTGTCTTTGGGCAGTACACTTCACCCATATTTCTGACAGATATTTTTTTGTGGATGAGTGATGATGGTCAAGGCTGTTGGCAGGTTTCAGGGCAGCTACGGCTAAGAATATATTTGAGTGTCAACAAAAGCTCTGTGTGCATATTTATTATCATCATTTTTATTGTTACAAGTTCTATATTACACAACATTAACCTTGTGAGCTTTGAGCCATGTTAGAATGTTGTTTCCTCCTCAAAAACAGACCTAGAGAAGTGTTTTGTTTCATTCACACATGTTTGAGTAACTCTGTTATTAACTTGTCTACATCACCAAAGCTCAAAATGCTCTATTCCACCTAATTTCCATGTTAAAGATCCATCAAACACCTTCCCGATGCTTTACGCCGCCCCTAAGCAACATCTGAAAAATCCTCCAGAGTGGATGACAGATGATTGACAGATGATTGACAGCTGACTGACGACAACAATCCAACACGGTGCGGACCAGTGCGCTCCGAACTTTGAAAAAGAATGGACATTTGTGCTCGGATCACGCCATTTCTCTTTTCTTAAGACACAGCGGGACATCGTGGTGCCCAACGGTGTCAGGTAGAGACGGGACTGAGAGGGGCTCCTCACGTGCCGCCCGTAGATGCCAGTGGTTGCACTCGTCACGTAATAACCTGCATCTGACTCACTTCCAACCTGGAAATTCAAATGTCCTGGCCGTAGCTGATCCTAAAGAAACTGCTTTTGACACAATTTTTAACAAATACGCACTAAAATACCAAAATAAGGCCAGGGATAGGTGTACATTTCTATTTAAGACCTATTTATCAGTAGAAAAAAGTGATTTTGGTGTTTAGTGGCCCTTTAACAACTCCTTTTACCATTTGTTCAAGATGGTTTGGTAATTCCAAACCATCACCCAAATGATTCTAGTGAAGGTGTATGGACTTTAAAAACACATGGAGCACTTCCTGTATTACTGCATGCCATCACAAGGTAGAATAGAGAGAAACAAAACACAACTCCAAGTATGTTTGTGATAAGAAAACATCATTATAAAATAGATCAGTAAATGGCATAGAATGAGCCCTTCAGGTAATAATACTGGTGTGCTGTTAGGATGCTAGTTGTTGTTATCAGTGGCGTGACAGCGAAACTCTGGACTCTATAAAATTAGCGAAAAGCTCTTATAAACTCGTGGTGAATCATTAGGATGCTCAATAATGTGTAGGAAAGTGGGGAATAACTTTTGACCTCTGCTAACTGTTTTAAATTAAGTTCAGTTCAGTTTTTTTCATTTTTAAAACGGGTAAAGTCAGTTACAGCACCTTTTCAGAACAGTTTTTCATAGCAGACTGAATGTTTTGATCATAGATGTCATTGTGGCATTAGTGTGAGAATTTTATAAGCTACAATATCTTCTTTTGAATGTAATCTACTTTATAACTTTTACACAGCCTATGAGTCACACTTTATCTGTTTATTTCCTTGTTACAACCTTCACTTCACAGATATTTTCACACATTGCAGTTTCCCTGTAATTCCAGTTACTAAACAATAAACTTTAAATATGGTTTTAGTATTTAGTACGGTATTGTATTTAGTTTTCAGTTATGCTGACACTATGGTGACTCTTTTAGCATTAGCCTATCAGGGTGCTGTTACTGGGTGGGCTTATTGTTTACTGTACTTAATCCCCTTAGTGGTCTTTAAAGAAATCTGAAATCTGCTTTGTGCTCGTGCTGAAGGACTACAGAACAATGACTCACATTTAGCCACATATTTCATTTTTAGTCTTGAGTGGAATTTTATAAAAGTTCTATTAATGTATGGTTTCAAGTGTTAAAGGTGCATTGTGTAACTTTTTGGTTGGGGGTTCAGTCATCTGCTTGTTTCTATGGAGATGTCATTGCTCCACAGTACTCCAGGGTGTGACATTAAACAGCTCTACTTTACATTTATTCAATTACAGGTGGGTTTACAGCTCAAGCATTCATTTTGACAGTAAGCAGGGTCGTCTCTCCACAGATCTCACCTGTAACTTGTTCTGGTTTGATCTCCATAGAGATAGAAAGGTTTAATATCATACTGTGAAACATTCCAGACAAAGCAATAACATCTTCATGGAGAAAAGCATCAGGAAAGTTGCACCACCTTTAGACTTTCATTGTTATTTACACTAACTTCAAATAATGTGTCTTCTATATTGCAAAGTCTTGACATGATGTAGCTATACTTAACTCCAACAGAGGGCGCTGTGACTGTATCTCCTCACACATTGAAAAGTTTAGTAGTTTGTAAGAAGCTAATACCATGAAAACTTTTAAAAAATTATACATTTAAAGGTCGTATTATTGCACGAAATTGACTCTTGAAAGAGCTTTAAACCATGTTACGATGTTTTTATCTCATGAAAAACATACTGGTATTGTGTTTTGTTTCATTCACACATGTTTGAGTAATTCTTTATTGTTTGTCTGTCTACATCTCCAAAGCTCAAAATTCTCTGTTCCACCTTTTAAAGTTTTCAAGTTAACAAGTATCTTTTACATTTTGTGCAGTAGAGACTGGAAATTTCTGTGCTGAAGTGATCCAAATGATTCTAGTGAAGGTGTGTGGAGTTTAAAAGACAATAGAGCACTTCCTGTATTACCACATGACATCACAAGGTAGTTAAGAGTGTTAATAACTATGAAAATATACAGAGTAGAGCTGCTCGATTATGGAAAATATCATTATCACGATTATTTTGGTCAATATTGAAATCACAATTATTCAAACAATGATTTTTTATTTACATGATGCATTTATTTAGCCAGGCTGGCACCACCCAGTGCCTCTGCTCAATTTCATTTGTCTCCAGCGACTAGGTCAGGAATAAAAATTTACTAGACAATTCGCAAAAACCCCAGAAGTGTGAGTTCGGGCACCAGCCAATCAGCGAAGAGCCATTCTGTGCTGGCAAATATTCTCGAGATCAAGGATTTAAAGCTGGAACAAAGAGAATGTTTGGTGAATTTTATCAAGGGAAAAGACGTTATTGTCCTCCTTCCTACTGGATTTGGGAAAAACTTAATATACGAGTTAACTAGCTGGTATATTACGTATGCGCGTCACATACGTCACGACCAAATAGCAGCAATTGGTTAAATAAAAAAGTAACCATCTACCATCGAGCGAACAAATTCTGATTCCAGCTGATGAATCAGGCTAACATTTATTCAGCATTTCACGCTCTCAAACAAACAAAACAAAACTTTCAAACTGAAAATAAATATAGGCTACAAATATGAACCTTAGAGCAGTTTTGCAATGTATAAAACATAAAATGAATTAAATATACTTTGAACATGAAATAAGGCAGAGAAAAACATGAATGTATCCAAAATAACCTATATATTCAGCTGTTCTGTTTATCTGCTTTATCGTTTTAACTTGATTATATATGTTTGGAGATCATTTGATACACAAATTGAAACCGTGACCAAAATTTGATTAATTGCACAGCCTGAAAAAAAAACACAACTCCAGATCTGTTTGTGATGAGGAAACTACACAATAACATAGATCAGAAAATATGGGCCCCTTAACTTTCTTCATAAATCGTCAATATATTTTTTTGTTTTGAAGAGAAAAAAGAGGAGAGAGAGAAATGGGGGGAGAGAGAGAGGGAGAGAGAAAAGGGGGAGAGAAAAGAGGAGAGAGAGAGAGAGAGAGGGAGAGAGAAAAGGGGAGAGAGAGCAAAAAAAGAGGAGAGAGAGAAAAGGGGGTGAAAGAGAAAAGAGGAGAGAGAGGATGTAAGAGAAAAAGGTAGAGAGAGAGAAAGGGAGAGAGAGTGAAAAAGAGGAAAGAGAAAAGGGGAGAGAGAGAGAAAAAAGAGAGAGAAGATGTAAGAGAAAAAGGTGGAGAGAGAGAAAGGGGGAGAGACACAGAGAGAGAGAAAAAAGGGAGAGAGAGAGAAAAAGGAGAAGAGATAGAGAAAAAGGAGGAGAGAGGGAGAGAGAGGATGTAAAAGAAAAAGGAGGAGAGAGAGCGAAAGGTAGAAAGACACACACAGTGAAAGAAAGAGAGAGAGTGAGAGGAAGGGAGGAGTCGCCGATGGCAGAGGAACAGAAAAGCCAGTAGGAGCAGAGAAAGAGAGGAAGAGCGCGTCCAGCCCAAATCGTGTCGGGGTAATCTCAGGAGCGTCAGATGGTTTTGACAGAGCGCAGGAAATTAAGCCCAGATTAAGAGGAGGGGCCACGGACTGCTCACTCACCATGGACCCTTTTGTCCCTCTCTGCACCCGGTACGGCTGAAAGAAAACCTAAACTCAACTCAAATTACAATATTTGGCAACACTGGCAATAATTAGAACCAAAAATATGCAATTTGTAACTTGTAATATCTTAACGAAATCATCTTAAAGTTCCTGTGTCTATATGGGGTCTTATTTTGACGTCTAAACCTTGAAAAACATGTTCTGAAATGAATGAGATTCTTGTCTTATCTTAGCAGTGTGAATTTTGAACTGAAATTTGACTATTAAAATCTAAATTTGCATTACAAACTTAAATTGTGATTAAAATTTTGATGCAAATAGCATTATAACAACTTTGGTTTAGACTTATACAAACCTGTTATGAAATACACTGGATTCTTGTATTATCCTAGTCCGTATTTTGAACTGAAATTTAACTATTAAAATAAAAATTTGCATTACAAACTTAAATTCTGATTCAAATTTTGACGCAAATCGCATTATAATGACTTACCTATAGTTTAGACTCATACAAAGCTGTTCTGAAATGCCTGGGATTCTTGTATTATCTTAGAAGTGCGTATTTTAAGCTAAAATTTAACTATTAAAATCTAAATTTGCGTTACAAACTGAAATTGTGATTCAAAATTTGACGCAAATCGCATTATAATGACTTATCTATAGTTTAGACTTAACTGTTATGAAATGCATGGGTTTCTTGTTTTATCTTAGTGCGTATTTTGAGCTAAAATTGAACAATTAAATCAAAATTTGCGTTACAAACTTAAATTGTGATTCAAATTTTTATGCAAATAACATAACATTTGACTGGTTGCAAATCGCCTGCAACTATTTACTGTAGTTTAGACTTGTACAAACATGTTCTAAAATGTGTGGTATTCTTCTATTTGTTTATTATCAGTTCATTTTTTAGTCTTGAGACAGAACAGAATTCTACTTTTTAACCAGATATCGCAAATTTAATCGCGATAGTCAGAAAAATAACACAAAATTCTTTATCCATAGTTGGAATCCTGTTTGGCAAATTGATTCCAAATTGCAATATTTATCAGAAAATAATCAATATTCTTCAAAAGCGTTCAGCCCTGTCTTGTGGTGGATACATCGCGTCGCCGTGTCCACTCTCCTCTGTCCCCCTTAACTCCCGCGCGACCTCCAACCTCCAAATCGGCGCTTAAAGCTGGCTAGACGTCCACACAACAGGGATTAAATCTGTGCCCATCACCGAAGCTTTACCGGGGCGTCCTGCAGAGAGAGGGGGAGAGGAGAGAGAGACAGAGAGAGACAGAGAAAGAGAGGATAGAGAGAGAGGAGGAGGAGGAGGAGGAGATAGGAGCGAGCATTTTGGTGTTTTGTGCGCCGGTGTACATATAGTCCTTCTAACAATGGACGAAGAGGATCTAAACAAAAGTGGAGGAGATTCGAGTCTACAGGATGCTACGGTAACGTGATGGGAGTTTGGGTGGGCGATATCGGCTAATTTATTTATATTTTGTGGAGTTTTTTTATTTACTGATGTCAAAATTCACATCCTATTTTATTGAAACTTGCTATAACATATTTGTAATGTCTTCGTTGCGGTTCGAGTATCCTACAAAATAGAAATTGGACAGTGAAATGATCAGTTTATGACCTAATTTGCAAGATTACATTTTAAATTAATCTCTTTTTGACAGGGCTTTGCAATTAAAAGAAACAGAAAACGCACATACCAAAATTCTTGTAGAGGTGCAAATGCAAGGAGCAGCAAGACAAAAGTGAAAAAATGCATAGCGCACTCAGATGGCCGATGTCCAAAAGCTTTTTTAATTTTAAAATAACGTTTTGGCAGCAAAAGCCTTCTTCAGATATTTTTCTTGCTTTGGTGTGCTGTGGTCCAAAGCAAGAAAAATTGCTTACGAAGGCTTTTGTGGCCAAAATGTTATTTTAAAAATTAAAAAACTTTTGGACATCGGCCATCTGAGAGAGCTTTGCAATTACTCAAATCTGAAAACCTGAATCTGAATTTGTCAATGATCAGAATGCAGTTTGGAGTAAAGTTCAGACTTAAAAGGAAGAAATTGAACTAGATATGTTTGTGTTACTTTGATCCTATTTGTACGCAATGAAATTCAAAACCATTTTTTATTATATATATGAAATTTTAAATGAAAGAAAGCTGTTTGTATGTATTTATTTTGTGCGCTCACTTTTGCGTATCCTGAAAACCACACTTTGTATCTTCTGTAGTAGTGTCCAGTGCATAGAGCCATGTGACACTGAGGTGTAGACTGTGACTGTGCATTCATTTACCAAAACAATGTGATACTATGAGCTTCAGCGTGGTATTGTTGAGTCTGGAGGAACTATCACTAAGTAGACTTCTGTATGTGTGCTTGTATGTGTCTCTATCGGCTGGTTTCAGATTGTACAACGCTATAGTGTGATTCCTGGATCTTCTAAATGGCGTTTTCATAAGATCTAAGAAGATATCTCACGGGAAAATCCACAAATGTTGATCCTGATAATTGATTTTAGTGACAAGACTTTATATTGACCTCTCATCAGCAAATTAGAAGTTGTAATTTTGAGTATAGAAAACTGAAGACTTGTTATAATGTCATAATTAGGGATGTAATGATATCCAAGTCTCACAATATGATATTATCATGGTATGAAGCTCATGATATGGTGGGAAGTAGAGGTGTGCAAAAGTATCAAAATATCAGTATATTGTATTGTTTAATTTGATGATACAGTTTCGATATCGTGGGCTGCTGTATCGATACATCACCAAGAGTATTTTTTGGTATATTTTACTAAATTATTTTGTTACAGATCTACAGTTTTGTTCCTTGTTTAGTGGAAGGAAACTCATTTATGTGACACATTTGACATTTCCACTGTTTTGATGATTTAAATGTTTGTGTTTCTTTTTCACTTTGCACAAGAAGTGGTTTAACAAAGACTTTTAGTATCACAGCCATGATTTAGCTATTATTTTTTACTGAACCGTATCGAATCAATTTGAAATATATCTTATCGAATCAAAAGTGCGCTGAGATATGTATCGTATGGCCAATGTATTGAGGTATGTATCGTATCGGCAACTGCTGAATGATACCTGGCCCTAGTGGGGAGGCACACGATTAGGGATGTAACAATATTCAAAACTCTCAGTACGATATTTTCACGATAAAAGTGCTTAGAACTGTTATTTCTTCTTGTAGTCTGCACTGAAATGGAGCAAAGGATCATGGTCTATGTAGTTCCCTTTGTTTTGTTTTTTTAGCTATTGGTGCACCATAACTATAAGAACTGTAATAATTTAAGCAAAGAGTAATTCGATATATTGTGAGGGTCCACGATATTATTGTGAGAACTTTGACGATACGATATCACAATATTTTAGTTATTGTTACATCCCTAATCCTAATGGCTTCTGAAAACCCTTAAGTATTGAGTTTATTCAAAGATGCATTATGTAACTTTGTCGCCTGGTTGTCTCCATGAAGATGTGACTCCTTTGTCCGGGATTTTTCAAAGTATAATATCAAACTGATCTTGCGTTCATTCAACTGCATATGTGTCCATGGAAACAACCAAATGGCAACCCCTCCACCAGAAAAGTTACACAATGTACCTTTTAAAGCCACGGAAGATCCCTAAGCATCCCCAAGGTCTGTTACCATCTGCCCCTCTTCAAAACCACTTGACCTCTAAAGATCTTTAGGACTGACATAACCAGGCAGTGAACCGTCCACCAGAAAAGTTACATGGTGTTCCTTTAAAGCTAACATTTCAGATTCTTCAGTTAAATAAGTTCTAAGGAGGATCCGTAAGCATTCCTGAGGTCTGCCGCCATCTGCCCCTCCTTGACTCGGCTCCTAATTAACTTTAAGTCAGACTCAGTTTTTAACCTTGGAGCAATGGCCCCAGATCTGTGTCTAATCCCAGGTTTTACATAATCTAAAGAGCAGAGGATGGTGTAACTGACCCCAGATCAGCCAAAGAGAGCAGCCGACAGGAGCAGAAGGCACCGGGATTAAAACTTGGCGCTCATGTCTGCTACAGGGGGACACAGTTCTGTTCAAATTACTCAGTTAGGAAATCACAAAGTACCATAAATTCCTCTCCAAACAGCAAAATATCATGTTTTTTTCTGCATAAAAAACTTCTAACTCCCTGATTTAGAATTGTAAAAGATTTTCCAAAATGTGATTCCTGTATTAGTTTGTTAGTTGTGTTAGTTTGTTTATATTTCTGTCTTTTTGTAATTTATTCTTTATGCTTGCAAAATGTTAACTTTGATCAGAATCCCATTATTAAAACGTAAATTGCAAATCTAATACATGTTGTCAGATATTTTCCCCAAATGCGGTGCCTTGTTAATGTGCAAAATGCAGTTTCTGTGGTTGTTGAAGTCCTGTGATAGAATAAAGTTGCAGTAGTGTTGTTACTGCAACAGTGTGCTTTGGTTTGATGGGTTTGATGAGCACCTGGAGGAAAGACTGGACGATTATAGATGTGCAGTGTGTAAAAACTCTTCTCTTTTGTGTATGGAGTTTTAATCATGTCTCTGTGTCTGTGTGTTTTAGGTTTGCCATCACCCAGACTGTCAGGAGCTGAACCAGCAGAGTCCCCTTCACCTGTGTGAGTCATGTGACTCACGTCGCCACGACGACAGCTCCGACATGCACTTTGACCGGCACCCACGCTTTGACCTGCACCCTCAAGGTACACAGGGTCCAGGAAATACTTTGTAAAATAATTTACTTGGGCCCAGTAAAGGCCTCCTATGTTGCTTTTACCCTCTTTTCATTGTTTATAGTTCCTAGTACTTCATGAACATGATAACACGTAGGATGGTGCTGGATTGTTGCTTATTTGATCATTTCAAGTTAGGGGTGGGTGATATGCCAAAAATTTATATTATGAATTTCCTAGAGCTCAAGAACAAGATTTCACCACGATTCATGTTCTTAGCTTCATTTACCTCTTAAAGACTGAATAAATGATGGCACTGTCGCTCTCTCACACCATGATGGAGTCTGGCCCATGGGAGGAGTGGGTGGTGGAAATTTTGTCTCAGGGATGAGATCACAATAAAATGTTTATTCCCATAGCACCCACCTCTATTTCAAATGAAACTCTGTTCAAAATGATCAGTCCATTACGTGTTGTCTGTGCCTCAGCCTCGATCCTGGCTCGGAACGTGTCGACGCGCTCCTGCCCCTCGCGCACCAGCGCCCCCTCTGACCTGGAGGAGGAGGATGAGGTGGGCGAGTGCGGGTGAGTCCTGTTATGTCACTCCATTAACTGAAAGCTTTCATTTTAGCACCAAAGCCTGTCTGGACTTGTAGAACAGTGTCATCTATTTTCACTCCTGATAATAACTGAACATGAGATTCTGCGTGACGTCACAGCAGATAAGACTTTTGTACACTCAAGACTTTGTGTTTGTGTTTCACTGTTTTTACAGCGAGCGCAAATCTGGAGGGATGAAACTGGTCAAAAAGAAGCCAAGAAGACGACACACAGATGTAAGTATGAAAACACAGGCAGTAGTGAGGTACATCCACAATGTAACTATTGAAATAGATCACATATATACACATATATATTCTGCCATACCACCTTGAGAATCCCCAAATATCTGACCTCTGAAGCTAAGCAAGGTCAGGATAAGTTAGTACTTAGATGGGAGACCTCTGGAAATACCAGGTGCCACAGTGAGACAGTAGTGACTCTCGTGCAACCTGTTGCTGTGTCCTTAGGCAGGACACCCACCTTTCTGGATTATGGCCAAATCTAAAGTCTAAAGTGTTTAGATTCTAAACTCTAAATGCCTAATAGTGAGGTAACAGGAGGTACATACTGCTGTTGTGTCCTCAGGCAAGACACTTCACCTACATACTAGTATGAATGTGGTGAGTGTTGGTGGTGGTCAGAGGAGCTATAAGTGCAGATTGGCAGCCACACTTTCATCAGTGTACCCCAGGGCAGCTGTGGCTGTAGCTTATGAAGCTGTGAATGAATCATCTAAACATCTTTGAATCAAATATATGAAACAAATGAATAACATGTGCAGCTGCTCACTTCTTCTGGTAAAAACTCCTCCAGGTTTTCTAACGTACAGTAAATGTAACACAATCTATGTCTCAATGATGGATGATTCATATTTACCATTATAGGACACTTTCCTTTTGATCTGTTTATCCTTAACTGACATTATTGTGTAATTAACTGGAAAGTACCAACTGTGACATAACATCATGTAGCCTGTATTTTCCTTTAAGTAGAAACATATGCAAAATTCATACATTTGGTAATAACATGTTATGTATTCAGATATGTGTATATGAGCTGTACTGACTGCTCTTCCTTGTATAGGCTGAAATATATAGGGTGATAAATGGGTTCAGAACCTACTGGTATAAACTCTCAAATATTAAAGTGCACTGTTAATTCAAAATAATACCATTTATTTTATTGAATTCAAATATAGTATTTGGTAAAACTTCTATCAGTACAATATATTAAAATAATGCAGTGACAGGAAACCTCATGATTTGACCATTCTTCACAATTATGGACAACAGTGAAATCCTGAATTCTAATTATGACAGAAACTGCCAGATAAGTAAAACATATTGCATTGTTTAGTAATATCATTTGATTGAACCTTTGCCCGGTCTCTCTCTCCTCTGCCTCCACCAGGACCCCAGTAAAGAGTGCTTCAGCCTCAAGTTTGACCTGAACGTGGACATCAACACAGAGATCGTACCGGCCATGAAAAAGAAGACACTCAGGTGAGACATGGAGATGGATTCTCAACTCTATCCATGTTTACTTGCCAAAGAATTTTGTACTCTAGCTTATGTAGTACTCAGTATTTTGACATACCCTGGGAACTAGTGCTACAGTTTTCAACCAGAACCCAGCAGATACTATTTTATTTTTTTTTATTTTTTTTTTAAATGTCAAAGTGCATTATGTAACTTTTTGGTGGGAGTCTATCACCTGCTTGTTTCTATAGATATGTCATTGCTCTGCTTCAAATGTTCCACAGTATGACATTAAACACCTCTACTTATTTTTTAAAACTCAAAATACCTAGAAAAATAAGCATTCATACTGTGAGCGGGGTCACCTCTCCACAGATTTGATCTGTAACTTGGTCTGGTTTGGTCTCCAAGAAGACAGACAGGTTTAATACCATACTGTGAAACATTCCAAACAGACCCTCCACCAGAAAAGTTACACAATGCACCTTTTTTATCCATACTAAACAGTTTTTATTCTGGATATAAAATGATGAAATATTGTGTGTATTTTTTTTATCAGGGAGGTTCTGGGCCCAGTGTTTGAGAGAAATGGCATCGAGCTGTCCAGAGTGGACCTGTTTTTGGACCAGTCCAACACGCCTCTGTCTCTCAACTTTGAGGCCTACCGCTTCGGGGGACACTACCTGAAAGTGAAAGGTAAATGCTTTAAAATCCTTTCGCTGTCATGTCCTTAAATGTTACCAGATACGGATACTGTTACTGTTAAAGATGCACTGAGTAACTTTTTTGGGAGTTCGCTACCATGGAGATGTTATTACTTTGCCGGTAATGTTCCACAATATGATTTTAAACTTATATAAGATGCATTTATTCCATTATTTTGCTCAAAAGTACAGAAAAAACATGCATTCTTTCTGTGAGTGGGGTCGCCTCTCCACAGATCTCACCTGTAAATTGTCCCTTTGGTGTCTCCTTCTTGTTTTTATGGAGAAGTTTAATGCCACACTTTGGAATAATGGGGGTAAAGGACTAATATCTCCATGGAGACGAGTAATAGGTGGACCGTCTACCAGAAAAGGTGCAACTTTAAGTATGATTGATAACATTAAAGCTGCTCTGTGTAACTTTTCTGCAGGAGGTTAGACCTGCTTGTGACCATCCAAATTTAAAGGTTTAATGCTTGTACTGTGGAACATTTCAAGCAAAGCAATAACATCTCCATGGAGACGAGCAAATGGCAAACCCTCCACCAAAAAAGTTGCGTAGTTCCTCTTTAAGGATTTTTGGAACACTTTGAATTGTGGAAAGATTGAAGAACATTGCTTTTATTGTGCCAAAAATTAAGTTAGAAGTTTTTTTTTTATAATATATATAAAATTTCCTCCAAATCAGACCCAGATGAGCAGCTAATTCAAAAGTGATTGGTCTGAACTTGTTTGATATTTTCATTTTTAGAACCCCAGCTAGTGATTACATCTGAAGGTTTTTACCAGAACAAAAGCAAAACAAAATGAGTTTTTCTCTAAAAGTGTTTCATACATATCGATTCAATTATCTGTTAAGAAAATATTGACCAGAACCTTGATTTATTTTAAAACATTATTGCTAAAACCTGTTGTTTTAGTTATCGCCAAGACAAAATTCAAATGATGTTTTTGGCAGTTCATCAGACATTTGCCAAGTTGTTCCTGTAATATTTATCACAAAAGTTCTTAAATATCCAGGTTATAATATTACTTTTTTATTGAATCTGCTCTTTTGGCTGTGTTTTACTTTGTTTTTATTGAAGATAATGGATTTAACATCTCTCCAAAACACATATACACGACCAGTCAAAAGTTAAGGTGCTCTTTTTCCTTTATGTTTCTTCGTTATTTACATGATTATTTGATATTTTACAGTCATACAGAGATTCTCACTAAAGCCATCAAAGCTATGAATGGAAATATATGGAATGCAGCAAACAAAAAATTCTCATTGTAACTCCAAACTTTTTAAATTGCCACCCTTTGCTTTGAACCTTGATTTGAACTTTTAGCATTTCTTGACCCTGTCACGGAACATCTGTGAAGTTAAGACTATTTCAGGAGATTCTCAAGCTCAGAGAGAGAAGGCCGAGAGTTTGTAGTGCTGTCAACAAAGCAAAGGGTGGATACTTTGAGCATGTCTATCTCCATGTAGTAAAGCGGGCAACAGTGCCATATTACAGGTCAGATCTTTGTAGAGCTGACTCCCCTTACTGTAAGAATTCATAATTTTAAACAACTCAAACATGTAATTATGGAAGATCGTTTGTTTCATCAGATTTTGAATTTTAAATGCGACTGAATTTCTCATTTGGATTTTTTAACTCTGACAAAACATGTTTGAATCATTTTTATTATGAATGTTAGTTACTGAAATTATAAGTGTACCGGTACATTTTGAGAATGTTTAAGTTACTATATATATATATATATATTATATTATATATATTTATATTTATATTTATATTTTATATTATATATTTATATATATATTTATATATATATATATATAAATCACCTTTTAAATATTCACCACAAATATTTTCAAGCCCTCAAATTCAGTGTGTGAGATTCACAGTGTAAAAGTTCACAGCAAAGATTCAAGATGCCAAGGCCTAAGCAATCGATCCAAAGTGATCCGATGTAATTTAGTAACAAACAGGAAATGGTGTGGCCTCATCAAAACCTCATCTCTTTTATTTCTTAAGTGAGAACGGTCAATAGGAAACGGTCTCTGTCACACAGGATTGATTGCTTAGGTCTTGGCATCTTGGATCTTTGCTGCAAAATTTTTCACTGTGAATTTAACACTCTTGAAAATATATGTGCTATATTTAAAATGTGAAATTTTCATTTTGAATTTGAAATATATTGAAAAAGTATACTTAAAAGTACATGTAAAAGGATACTTAAGTATCCTTAAGTATATTAAAGTATACTTACTTATTTCAGTAACTATAATTCAGAATAAAAATAAGTCAAAAAGGTTTCTTCAGAGTTAAAAATCCAAAGTGAGAAATTCAGCAGTATTTAAAATTCAAAATCTAATGGAACAAATTATTTTCCATATGTAATTGAATGTATTTAAAACAGATTTAATGCTGTACTGTGGAACATTTCAGACAAAGCTATAACATCTCCATGGAGACGAGCAAATGGCAGACTCTCCACCAGAAAAGTTGCGTAGTGCATCTTTACATTTTTCTACAACACTGAATTGTGGAAAAATTGTAGAAACTTTAATTTGAATTTAAAAAAAAAAAAGTAGTTATTTCACTTTTTCCTTTACTATATAATTCCATATATTTTACTAAATATATTTGATGTCTTCTGAGTTTTATTCTTTTACCAGCAGAACAAAACGTGTCCAAACCTTTGACTGGTGTATGTGCTTTTCAGTTTGTCTTCTACCTGTTCAATTCATAACTTAAAAACAGAACTTAAGTGTCCAAAATTCATTTCAAAAGACCCTGAATACCGCATAGATTCCGTTTTTATTTTCTCATGGCTTAGTTTAACACTTCTTGTACTGTTTTATCTATGAGTGTGCAAAACGACAGGTGTTTCCTCTTGAGCCCTTCCACTGAAAAAGAGCAGAGATAATAGCTTATGTGGTCAGTCATTTACGGTGAACCCTCCTCTGACCACATCCCAAAAATGCCATCACATATTTTCACAACAGCTGCTTCAGTTCTGTGGAAATTCAAATGACTTTCTCTCATCGCCATGTTGTAGTTTCCGTTAAAGAAGAGAAGAGCGCGTTTGTTCCGTATAAGAGAGCCCCTGTGTGTGGCTGATTAGGATTCTATAGAAGGGGTTGTTGGACACTTGGATCTCTTCACGCTCTAAAGCTACAGGAAGTGAGGAGCAAAGAGACACTTCTCAATTGTTTAGTCAAGTGCTCTCATCAAAAGAGGCTGTCGCTATAAATTTGGGTGAAAGTGACTTAATGCTGGGGCCTGCCAAAACACGGTGTTCATATAAAGCAATGAGCATTTGTTGGTACATTTCACTCATTGCCACTGCTGCTCCGAGAGGGCCCAACTAATCCGTGTATCATTAGTTTATTTGGTTTTCAAAATAAAATCAAAAATAATAAAATGAACAAACTATTTTCTTCATTATTTCTCTCCAAAACCAAAACAAATGGATAACGATTTATTTTTTCAGTTTTCGATTTTGTGTTTAAATGAATAATCGAAAAAACAGATAACGGATAATTTTCCGTTTCTGTGACTTAAACTGCGATGCCGGACTTTTGCGCCGCATACGGACTGAACCAGGACTGAACCAGGTCTAAACCAGGTCTAAACCAACCAGGACTGAACCAGGTCTAAACCAGGTCTAAACCAACCAGAACTGAACCAGGAGTAAACCAGGACTAAACCGGTCTCAGTCCTGGTCTCAGTCATAGTCTCAGTCTTCGTCTAGTCCTGGTATGGGCCCAGTCTTAGTCTGGTCCTGATCTCACTCTTGATCACCTGACAGTCACCTCCTGGCCTATCCCGACACTCAGTCCTGTTTTAGTCCTGTTTTAGTCCGGGATTAGTCCTGGTTTAGTCCTGGTTCAGTCCGTATGCAGTGCAAAAGTCCATCAGCGCAGTTTAAGTCATGGAAACGGGAAATGGCTGTTGTCCGTTTTTTCCATTCTTCATTTAAACACAAAATCAAAAATTGATTTCAAATAACACTAATCAAAAACATCATCATGCCTATTTCAATTTTGATATTTTATTCTCTTTGGTTTATGCCCCAGAAGTTCTGCTGCTTGAAAGACAAAAAAAAAAAAAAATCATTGTAATTGTTTGGACAAACATGTCCTCTTATTTTAGAATGTCGCGTTTACTTTCACATCTTAGAAAGTCATTGTTGAACTCCATGACAAGAAACAGGTAGCAGCGATAAACTCTCCTTTGTTCAGTTGACACTGAATTCACATGCGGGGTACTAAGCTTTTTCTTTGTTTTTAAATGTTTTGACAAAAAAGCCTTTGTCAGATAATTTTTCTTGCTTTGGAGCACAGTATAACTGTGAGCATGCGATGCGTTTTGTCATGTTTATATTGCTGTTCTTTGCATTTGCACCTCTACAAGAACTTTAGTGTGTGTTTTCTGTTTCATTTCATCATATAATAATTGATCTAAGTTATCAAAGTACCAAAATAGAAATAACAAAGCAAAGGTGTCCTGACTCATATAAAAGCCACACTCTCCAACCTGTTTTTGTTGTTGTTCCCTCTAGCGCGCCCCGGTGACGAGCTGAAGGTGGAGCAGGGGGTGAAGGACTTGCGTTCTCTCAGTTTACCCAACATGAAGGCGTCCGGCGCTCAGAGCCAGTTCATCCTCACGCCCGGAGCGGAGAGGGAGAGGGCGGAGCACGGCTCACTGGGCAGGAAGGAGGGCATCGACCTGCTGGTGAGTACAACACCTCTGCTCATCTGTCTAAAGCAGGGGTGTCCAAAATATGTCCCGGGGACCAAAAGCGGCCCGCAGGACAACTTTTCTTGGCCCTCAGGCTTTCTGTTGCAGTGGACCTTTTTTACTGCTAGTTTTAAATCTTCCACCAGTATTACTTAAATGACTAACCATGTTGAAGGCTCTGAATTAAGTTATGGTAACGCTTGAAAACCTCAGATAAAAGCTACTTTTTTAACGATTCACAGTATTGACCACCAGTCTCTACGTGGTCTGTTTCAGGATGTGACCTTCTATGAGAAAAGCTTGGGACCCGATTTTATGTCGTGTATTTAAGTTATATAGAAAAATAAGACACAATCTATATAACTTTTCTGGTATGGGTGCGGCTCCTTCTTGTCTCCTTGGCGATGTTATTGCTTTGCCTGGATTATCCTCCGTTATGACAGTAAACTCTATCTAGCCTGGATTTATTCAATTACATGCATTTTATTGCTAAAACATACCGGAAAAACTTGCTTTCATACAATGACCTTGGCCCCCCTATGCACAGATCTGATATGTAACTGACCTTGTGGCGTCACCTGATTGTTTGCATGGGGCTAGATACATTTTAAAGAACACATACAATGCTAAACCAACTTTTTCAGCTTTTTGATAGTGTTTTCTGGGTATATAAGGTCTGTATTGACGCAAAAAAAGATCAGTTTAAGCCATAAAGTTCTTGCAAAGATATCTTTATATTTTTAGACACCTTTTTTGGACTTTGAATTCCGGTCTAAATAGATATACAATGTTCATTTACTTCTATCTGTTACGTCATTGAATTTCAGAGGAAATCTCCATAAAATCTCCGCTGAGAACTACTGTATTTTCTGCACTATAGGGCACTCTGGATTATTAGGTGCACTGTCACTAAATGGTCTATTTTCAAACTTTTTTCACATATAAACCGCACCAGACTAAAAGGCACATTAAATGAAACTCAACAGTTAGATAAGTCAGTCAAATTTTATTTAATGCTTTCACAGTAACTCTCAACTTTGTTCACTTGTAACGCATAAAAAAATCACTGTCTGAGATGCTAAATTGTTAGTATATTCACAATAAGTCATAATTGTTAAAACAGTTGGGTGATTACGGCGTCCAGCATGCCCACATCCCTCTCGTCATTATCCGAGTCAGTGTGGTTACTGTTACCTGGCAGTTCAGTGATGATTCTGGTCTTGGTGAAAGCTCGGACCACAGTTGATACTGATCTTTAGCCCGGGCGTCCACGATCCGTTGGCAGATCGTGGCGTAAGTCGCTTGGTGCTGTCTCTCTGTCTTGGTGAATTTGTGTTCCCCTTCTCTCATCCACTGCTTCCACGCAGCTCGCACTTTCACTTTATAACATCCTTGAGTTTAAAGTCGGCATTGTAAGCGTGTCTCTTGACAGGTGCATTTTGATATTAAAAGGAATCACAGTATGTATTACTCCGCGATGCTCCTGAATACCATAATGCTGCAAGTGGTGCAGCTTTATAGTTTACTAAAGTCGTACGAAGACACCCCAATAAATTCATATATAAGGCGCTCTGGATTATAAGGTGCGCGGCCATTTTTAGATGAAATTAAAGGCTTTTAAGTGCGCCCTATAGTGCGGAAAACTTGTACTTGGATTACTTTTATTTTTCTGGGGAAATGTGCCTAGGAATGTGCCCAAGATGCTTTTTGTATGTGCTAACTTCACGGAGGAACACTTCACAAACCTGGATTTGCTGAAGGATGCCATTTAAAGCTACACTATAAACATACCAGGCAATGCAATCACATCACCATGGAGACGAAGAGGTGGCGACGTGGCGGACTCTCTATCTATAACGTACCTTTAAAATCCCTATTGGCCTATAATATCCCTGTGAACTGAGGCTCTTATTGCTATCTCCGCTTTCTCAATGTAACCTAAACATAGACACGCCCGACCTCGAACCTCTCCTCATGTCCCATAATGCCTCGGGACGACACCATCCGATCTGTTACCTCAATCCGTCTGTCACTGTAGGAATATTTTTCTGGTTGCTAAATGCCGCTCCAGAGTTATTCCAAAACAGGATACGGCAATTTTCTGGTACATTTGCTTTGTATATTCCTGGCCGAGCTTGTTGTTGAACTTGGAATAACTTGGGTTCAGCTGCTGGTGGTGCTTCGAGGTTAAAGTCTTAATCCACTAACCACAACATCAGTCATGTAATTTTATATTTTTCATGATGGTAAAAATGAATAGACTTTTGTATTGGATTTGTGTTTGGGTTAAACGTCCTATATTACAGAAAATTGACTCGTGAACTTTTCGCCATGTTATAATGTTACCTCCTCAGAATCACACCGGGAGTTGTTTTGTTTCATTCACACGTGTTTGAGTAACCTTTTATTATTAGACTGGAACATAGTGTTTTCAGTTTGAGAGAGGAACTCGGCTTAAATAGGCAGGGTTTGTGTGTTCAACTTGTGTGAATGAAACAAAACACAAGAAAGAAGTGCAATATAGACGCTTAGTTTTTTGCTCTTTTTAATAATACGACTTCATTTGATTCTGTAGTTTTAACTGCTAATCCTGAACAAACAAGTTCTGATTCATAGAGATACATAAAGATGTTTTGAGAGCTTTTACCCTGCCCTCTTTTTAGTTGACCAATAAGCTTTTAATAGTATTTGATTTCTGATTATCTTTTGACAATCATAGCCAATAGGGATGTAACGATATCCAAATCTCACGATATGCTTCTCACGGTATGATATTTATTGCAATATTTTGAAGAGGCTGATATAGTTGTAGATAAGACACTTTTTTTGCTTTTAAAATACCTTGACAAGATTTTGGTGTGAATTATTACTAGGGATGTAACAATAACTGAAATATTGTGATATCGTATCGTCAAAGTTCTCGCAATAATATCGTGGATCATCACAATATATCGAATTACAAATCTCTTTGCTTAAGTTAAGCGTAATGGTGCAGCAATAACTAGGGAACTACATAGACCATGATCTTTTGCTCCATTTCAGTGTAGACTGTAAGAAGAAATAACAGTTCTAAGCACTTACTTTTAAGACTTAGTTCTTTGGATTAAGTCTTGTCAAGGAATTTTAAGAGGAAAAAGTAGCATATTAACAGCTTTAGCTGTTTAGCCTCCACAAAATATCACAATAATATTGTACCGTGAGATGTATATTGTGAAAATACCGTACAGAGAGATTTGGATATTGTTACATCTCTAATCGTGAGCCTCCCCACCATATCGTGAGTTTTCCTACGATATTGCAATAAATATCATACAGGGAAGTTCATACCGTGACGATGTCAGATCGTGAGACTTGGATATCGTTACACGCCTAATTATTACCGTCATAATGTCAACAATTCAAGAAAAAACATATCTCTTCATGTTGTCTACACTGAAATGAATCATAGTATATGTAGTTCTCTATATTTATAAGCTGTTGCTACAGTAAAACCATGCATTTAAGCAAAGAAACTTGTGATTCGATATATTGTGACAGTCCACGATATTATTGACTTTTGACGATACCACGATATCATGATTTTTGTTTGGTTATTGTTACATCCCTACTAGCCAGCCCTATTTTTGTCCAAGCCAAATGTAAACAGTCTCATGAGATCATTTTCCTGATGTTTCACAATCTTGTAGCAGTTTTACCTTGTAAGAGTTTATGTCAGGAGATCCTGTAGTCTCGTCCCCTCGTAGCCACAGCTGCTCGGACCTGTGTAATGGTGCATAATGTGGTGATGTCATGTGAGAGCAGCCAGTAGCTTTGACACACACACATATAAGCGTCAGTGTGGTGTCACTGTGAGAAGAACTCACCAAAACTATCTGATTGACTCAGGAGACTGTCACTGCTCTCTCTGTCTGTCTGTGTGGATCATACAGGACTCATACAGATGTGCTTCCATACACTCTCTGTATAAGGTACTGATACTTTACAGTGACATCACATTGGGGGTGTTCTACATGTTTGCCTATGGTGGAATGTTTATCAGTTGCTATGGTGACACAGTGCACACATGAGCAAACATTTATGAAAAGGTAAAAGATAGTGCTGTAACTGCTGAAAGCTTGTAACTGTAATGTTCCCTGCTTTTTGAACAGCACAAATCAGCTCACCTGCTCTTCTTCCAGCTAGTTCCACCTTCTTGGTTCTGGATCCACATTAATTATTACCTCAGTGATAACTATTCTTCCTGGACTCCACAATTATTTTGGTCCTTATACAAAATGAATTTGTTTTTATTTATTTATTTGGATCCCCATTAACTTCCACCTTCCTGAGGTCCAGGGGTCTCCAATGTGTAGCTCGGGAGCTCCCAGTAGCTCTCCACCCGCTTCCAAGCAGCTCACCAAAAGGATTTCTTAATTCTATGTGTTGTGGATAATAAGTAAAATATGATTAATTACTGATTAATTAACTAATTGTAAATATATCATTTTATCAGTAATAAATGGATAATGGTTTATGTTTCATAAGCATCTACCTCTTCCCCCATCGAAGGCTTGCTATGGCTCTTATATTTACTCAGTTTCTTTGTGAGTGCTGAAGTTGGAAGCTCTCGAGCATGTTTGTTTCGTAAAGGGTAAAAAAAAAAAAAAGGTTAGAGACCCCTGTACTATAACATTAACACAAATAACAAATACAATTCATGCGTATTCATAACAGCATTGAAATCACTCCAGTCCTCCTCCATACAGTTAATTTAAACATTTTACAAGTCTTTTTAAAAGAACATCAATTACTTATTTGCCGTGTACTCCCAGACAGCTGGAGTGAAGAGTGAAGAACAACACTTTTGAGATGACTAGTACTATAGCCAGCTGGCCTGTGGTGTATGTCATCATAGTTTTCATCAAAGTTATATTTTTTATTAATAGTCTCAATAAAAGACTTTTCCTTAAAAAATGAACTAAAAACAAATAGTAAAGACTAGAACCAAGCGCCAACTAAACCAGAAACCTAAATAAATCTTAAAATCACTAAGTCTGCATTTACACTTCCTGGTTTGGTCCTGATATAGACTTGGGTTGGTCCTGTTCTAGACCTGGTTTAGTCCTCAAATCCCCAAATTTTGTCCTATATCCATGGGTTTCAGTCAGAATTATGAACAATTAGGACTAGGACTGTTACTATAGCAATTCACAAATGAAAAGAAAATTCTTACATGTTGTGCATCGTGAAAAGACCTCTAAATGTCACCTGTAACACAAATCTGAAACTCATGCATGTAAGTTTTAATATGTCTTAAATCTTGACTAAAAGTAGAGAGATTTAGGCAAAAGCGTTCAGTTAAACTAAATCAGAATTGCGTAACATTTGTAACTTGCACAGACTGCAGCTCGTAGCCCAGCAGCTTGGGGCGTTGAATTAGCAGGAAACACCAGGAAACAGATAGAGGCGCTCAGATAAGAGCTTTTACTGTCGTCTGCGGCCTGGAGTCTGGGTTAGTCTCTGTAACCACCAAACACAGCGCGTTACTGTGGAGAGCTGTGTAAACTGCACTGGGGCTGAGTGTGGCACAGACTGGGGCTGTGAGGCTGTAGTGATATGCAGAGTCCTGTGGCGACCTCAAGGGGGCAGTAGTTGTTTATGTTTTAGTGGTTTAGTGGTTCATAATGAGCCAATAATGACTGTTTTGAACATCTACATTTGTCCCAAATTTTTTTCATCTTGTCCCATTAGTTTATATTATTACATTACATATTATTATTATTATTTTTTTGTTTTTAGAAATTTTATTGCTTATTTAGTGGAAAGAAAGTTTTTATGTTTATGTAATACACTTGACATATTCACTATTTTGATGATTAAAATAGATTAGAATAGATTTTATGGAGCTAAATTAAAGTATATAGATAGATATTGTGATAATATCGTATCATGAGCCATGTATGGTGTATCATTTCAACTAGTGAAGGACCCGGTGATTTCCAGCACTATTCACTATTGCAGTTTTGCAGATATGGCAGTTTTATTTCCTCCAGACTTCTTGTTGCCCTGTCGGAGCCCTGATCCTTCTGTTTTACTGATACTAAACAAACATGTGACACACTGTCCCAGCTGATGATTTTATGAGAACTTTATGAGAACTTTTTAATTCAGTCCATGTTTCTATGGCAGCAGCTCAGGCACCGCTGTGAAATGATGGCCTCTGTGAAAAAACAATATAGAGAAAATTATACAAATTCCAAGTTTTGAGTATTTTGATGGTATAACATTTCATTATTTACAGACTAAAAGTAAGGTACATTATTGTCCATGTAGGGTACTTTGTTCTTTGTATTTGACCCATCCTTCAATGCCACTGGGATATCTTGAGGTAGGAGTCAAGAGTACTTAACTGGAGGATTAACCATTTCTGAATATTTTAGTTTTTTAGACTTAAATAGATTTGGACTTGTTTTCATTAAAGGTGGATTATGTAGCTTTTCTAGTGGAGGGGCCATCAAACGCTTTTCTTTTTTTCTGGAGAGGTTGCTTTGTCTGGAATTAAATCTTTCTATCTTCAAACCAAACCAGACCAAGTTACAGGTCAGATCTATGGAGAGGCCACCTCATTCACAGTCAGAATGCCTGTTTTCTAGGTATTTTGAAGCTATAAAACCACTTGTAACTGGATTAATATAAGCCAGATCTGTTTTAATGTCATACTGTGGAACATTCTAAACAGAGCAATGACATATCCATGGAAACAAGAAGGTGATGGACTCCGAAACAAAAAGACACACGTTGCTTTCAATTTGAACTATCACTCAAGATTCATTCCAGCGGAGTACAAAACACAGCCCTTCAACAACAGCATAACTAGCCAAGAGTTTCAGAGTAATGAAGATAGCACTGTTGCCATAGCGATTAACAAAACAAACACTTGATATCTTTTGAATTGTTAACCGTCCTAAAAACGGCGCCAATAAACAGGACATTGAACCCAATAGTCCACTTTTGCATGTTTGTTTAAAGAATATATTTAAACAGAATACAATTTTAACAATCAGTTCAAATAAACAACATTCATATTGCAATTATAATAGGCTATATTTTGTAATGATTGACCTGCGAGTGACCATTTGCTCTTTGTTGAGATTTCTTTTATAAGGCTGTTGACAAAGAATTTTTATAACGTTTCTTTATTGCTTATCAGGTCCATTTTATAGAAGAGAGACATTTTGTTAGAGCTTTGATATTTCTGATGGATTACTTTACAATAGGGAGTCCGGAGCGTTCTGATTGGTCGAACGCATTTACAGACAAACGCCGCATAGTTCCCATAATGCACCAGTCTGCATTTTGGACTTGTTACACAAGAAAATTAGTCCGTTATCAATAATTTTAAATGGATGTAACAACATTGGCTACATTATACAACATTTTTTTACCAAACGTGTGTATTATTGTATATTTTAAGATCCTTGGTTTACAGTTCGTTAAAATGCACTGTGGAACTACAATGACCATGATCCTTTGCAGCTAATTTCGCAGGAGTTAAATAAAATAGGATACTTGTGATTTTAGATGTAAGTTTTCGAATTTCAAAGTTAGTTTGCGTCCTAATTCTTCTTACATCCTGTAGAATTAAAGGTGCATTATGCAACTTTCTGGCAGAGGGTCCATCAAATGCTTGTCTCCATGGAGATGTCACTGCTCAGCCTGGAATGTCCCACAGTATGACATTAAACAGCTCTACATTTTATTCCATTAGAGGTGGTTTTATAGCTTAAAAATACCTAGAAAAACAATTTAAAGCATTCTGAGTGCCTCTCCATAGATCTGACCTTTAACTTGGGCTGTTCTGGTCTTCATGGACACAGAAACATACTATACTGTGAAAAGTTAAACAATGCACCTTTAACATTTGAGAAAATAATCCCATGCTTTTCAGAACAAGCTTTATACATTATAAGACTGGATATTTTATTGTTTGCAGATGAAATTATTAGCCTGATTCATTAGATGGTTTTACTTCGTTTCACTTCGTAGAAACCGTCTGACCTTGCAGCCTTAGCTCGACGGTAGACGGATACTTTTTGTTACTTAACCAATCACTGCTATTTGGTCATGATGTATGTAATGCACCTCTTACAAAGGCTAAGTGGTATATTAAGCTTTTCCCAAATCCTGTAGGAAGAAGGACAATAACGTCTTTCCCCTTGATGAAATTCACCAAACATTCTCTTTATTCCGGCTTTAAATCCTTAATCTCGGGAATTGTTGACAACACTGAATATATCACTCTTCGCTAATTGGCTGGTGCCCGAACTTGCAGTTTGTTTTTGCGAACCGTCTATTGTATTTTGGTTCCTGACCTAGTTGCTGGAGAGAAATGAAATTGAGCAGAGCGCCAGCCTGGCTATTAAATTATCCCATTTTACCTCAATATTTCCTTAAAATATTTTAACTTTGCTAATTGATCATTCAAACTGATTGTGATTAAAAGCCCTGTACTTGATTTTTACCATCTTAAAAACCTGAGAAACATGAAAAAATTTATTCACCGTGATGAGTTTATAAGCGCTTTTCACAACTTTGAGAACAGACCGGAGTTTGCCAACAACATCTAACTGACATGCTAACCACGCACTTCCTGATTTTGTGAACTTTCGTAAAATTCTTTGTAATCAGTTGCAGACAGTACACAGTAAGTCTGTTTTGACTTCAGTGAGCAGGGCTTGTGGTTGCATTTTAAATCTATGCATTCCTTTAATTCTTTAAGCACTTCCCTTTTATCTTGATTCCACTGTATTACCTGTAACAATAAGCAGCAATAATAATATTTTATATTTAAGTTTTTTATTAGGTGACTCCTTCATTACTCACGCTTCAATAGAAAAAGCCTTTGTTTTCACATGCGGGGGCTGTATATGCGTTGGACTGGTTTTGCTGTTTGTTGTTGAACCGTAGTTTCGATATTACTCAATAATTATGCCAACTTAATAAGGAATCTCTCATACCTCTGACTCATCTTTGTGGAGTAAGTCCCCAAGAATTTCACTTTAACTGCCTGATCACATGAAGATTTGGATTGATAAACCTTCATTACTCACTGCTGAGATTGTGATCTTAAATGTGCACCGTGTAACTTTTCTGACGCTTGTCTCCGTGGCGATGTTAGTGCCTGAAATAGACCTGTCAGTTATAGATGTTTGTTTTGGTAATACTCTGACTTGTAACTTGGCCTGGTGGCGATATCTCCTCGTCTACATGCATTTAATGCTGTACTATGGGACATTCTAGGTAAAGTATTAACATCTCCATGGAGACAAGAAGCCCTCCACCACAAATGTTACATACTGAACCTTTAAATTTAGCAGCACTATATTTGTACATAAACAGGCTAGAGGCGTATTGGCCAAACGAATATTTTTTAAAAAGTAAATGAAAATAATAACAGAATAACATAAAATCATAACATAGAATAGCATAAAATAACATAGAAACATAAAATAATAACAGAACAACATAAAATCATAAAATAGAATAGCATAAAACAACATAGAAACATAAAATAATAACATAGAAACATAAAGTAATAACATAGAATAGCATAAAATAACAGAGAAAAATGAAATAATAACAGAATAGCATAAAACAATAACATAGTAATGTTCTACATAATAATGTAGAACAGACATGTCCAAACTATGGCCCATTGGCCAAATGCAGCCCTCAGACAAATTTTTCTTGGCCCTCAGGCTTCCAAGAGAATTGGCCCAAATTACCTTGTATCAATGAAGAATTAACTTTTTATTGCAAGTTTTTTGAAAATCTACCTTTATAAAGCCAATTCTTATTTAGTGTCTGGCTTTGAGGATCTTTAAACGTGTTAAACTTGCACATATTTCAATTATTCACTGTAATGAGCACCAGTCTATGGCTCTCGATTGGCCCTCTGCTTTGTCTGGGTTTAGATATGTGGCCCTTGATTTAAAAAAAAAAAAAAAAAAGTTTGGACACCCTTGATGTAGATTAACATAAAATAACATAGAAACATGAAATAACATAAAAAACATAAAATAATAACACAGAATAACATAAAATGATAACATAGAAATAAAACATAATAACATAGAATAAGATAAAATAATAACATAGAAACATAAAATAACAACATCGAATAACTACTGGGTCACTACTATGAAATACTTACACTTATCCCATTATAATGTGACAATACATATTAATAAACTATAATTATAATTTGCACCTAAAGGTTTCTATAAGGTTAACTGGGAAATTATTGTTATGTAAGGACACAGTATAGATATGTATGGTATAATATTTAATTAATATTAGTAGTATTAGTGTATGAATTGAAATCCACATATAACTTTCCTTGCGGTGATAAATGAAACATCAGTGCATTGTTTAAAAAGTGAAACTCTGTGTTTTATGGCCCTCTTAAGTAAAGTACCCAGACTTCAATTAGGTAATATCCATTGTCCACTGATAAGAAACTGCCGGTGTCATTCATTTCTGTGCTACCATGTGCTGCACTGTTCCGAGTATGATAGTAAAGCACGTCGAAAAGTACCTGATTATTGTGTCGCTTTCAGTTAACCTGAAGTTCAAATGACATAATGTACAGGGTTGAAGACCTTTGAAAGTAAAGTTTTTATAACTGTACTACTTTGTGAGCATGATTTCTACCTATAGTGATATTGTAATGTACTTTTAATGCTGTCCAGGGCAAAAAGTCAACCAGTAGAATAATCAAATTTAGTAGTAATTACTGGAAAAACTCAATGTATAATGAAAGTATTATTCACTTTTGTATTTTGAAAAGAAATATTAGCCTTTGAAAACCAAATCATTCTACTAGTCTAGTTGTCATCATTAAAGGTTCACTGTGTAACATCTGGTGGAGGGTGGTCAGTCACTTGCTTGTTTCTATGGAGATGTCATTGCTCGGCCTGGAATGTTCCACAGTGTGACATTAAACCTCACTATCTTGCATTTATTCTATTACAGATGGGTTTATAGCTCAAAAACACCTAGAAAAACAGGTATACTGACTGTGAGCAGGGTCGCCTCTCCACAGATCTGACCTATAACGTGGTCGGGTTTGGTCTCCATGAAGATAGAAAGGTTTAATTCCATACTGTGAAACATTCCAGACAAAGCAATAACATGCATTTGACCGATTTTTCACCAGAAAAGTTACAGGATTTACACAAACTTTAATACTGACCTATATTAAAAACCACCTTTGTACAAATATTGCAACGAGATTAAACAGCAACACGAATTAATCTTTCATTTACCATCATAAATGGTGGTCTTTGTTATATATATGATACAAAGTGGAAACTCAAACTCTTTTCATACACAATACTGTTTCCAGGAAAAAAAAGTCTTTATTTAGACAATAGAATGTGATTTTCAGCATTAAACTGTAGTACTTTCTTTCTTCTACTAGTTTAACAATCAATGAGTATCTGATTTTCAATACTTTTGACAACCCACTTTGTGAATCTAGAGCCTTATATTTTAATAGAACTCAATGAACAAAATCAATGAGTAATGAGGAAGTAGTACTATTATTATGTCTTGTGTTATTATATGCTACCTGAAGCATTACACTGTCTGTTTAGTTCGACTCTTTGTTTCCACCAGATACACCAGAGCAGATACTGTTTAAAATACAAAGTTCTGATTGTGTTTGACGTATTCTCACATTAGGAGCAGAGGAGGTGCAGAGGGAGTGGTGCAGAGCTTGTGTCATCGCTGTGTCTGTTTTTAAATATAGAACAAAACACGCCCAACGCCCTACGCTAGGACGGAATCTGTACGCAGGTATTCAATGTATTCAACCATACAATAGTTTCATGGCAGGCTTGTTCAGACCTGACTAGTCCTGGTCTAGTCCTGGTCTAGTCCTGGTCTAGTTCTGGTCTAGTCCTGGTCTAGTCCTGGTCTAGTCCTGGTCTAGTCCTGGTCTAGTGCTGGTCTAGTGCTGGTCTAGGCCTGGTCTAGGCCTGGTCTAGTCCTGGTCTAGGCCTGGTCTAGGCCTGGTCTAGTCCTGGTTTATTCATGTAGTTGTCCCATTTTAGTGCCAGTTCAGTCCTGGTTTTGTCCTGGAATAGTCCTGATTTAGTCCTGGAATAGTTCTGATTTAGTCCTTGTTTATTCAAGTAATAGTCCTGTTCTAGTCCTGTTCTAGTCCTGGTCTAGTCCTGGAATAGTTCTTATTTTGTCCTGGTTTATTCATGTAATAGTCCTTGTTTAGTCCTGGTCTAGTACTGGTCTAGTACTGGTCTAGTCCTGGTCTAGTCCTGGTCTAGTCCTGGTCTAGTCCTGGTTTAGTCCTGGTTTAGTCCTGGTTTAGTTTTTATTTAGTCCTGGTTTAGTCCTGGAATAGTCCTGATTTAGTCCTGGTTTATTCATGTAATAGTCCTGGTTTAGTCCTGAAATAGTCCTGATTTAGTCCTGGTTTATTCATGTAACAGTCCTGGTTTAGATCTAGTTAAAGATGCACTGTGGAACATTCCCAGCCTGCAAGTCTCTATGGAGATGTCAGCCTATAAACAGCCTACATATCTCATCTTGCATGGATTCAATTGGTTGTTTATTGCAAATACACTCAGTAACTTTTACTCTTGCTGTGACGTGGTTCACCTCTCCACAGATCTGACCTATAACCTGTAGCCTGGTGATGTCTAATCTTTATCTCCATGAAGATAGTTGCATTTGATGTCATACTGTGGAACATTCTTGTCAAAGCAATAACATAATATATAGAGAGATAAGAAATTTTGATACTGGATCTTTTTCAGTTGATTATTTTGCTAACAGAATTTAAATTTAAGTTTTACAATGCATTTTAATTCAATAATAATAAAAAAAAACATTAAAATAAAAAGACAGATGCATACATAGGACATTGGGAAAACAACAAAAGTTTTCTGCAGACCACACTTTAAAACTCACTGGTATGACTCATAGTTTTTGCTTAATCATTCAAATATCGAAACTGCCACTTCTTTAGTAGCCCATTCTTTAGTAATTAACACTTAAAGCCTTTTCTGCTCACATTATATTCAGTGATATTATATTCATATAGTTTGTACCTGGTCATACAATGTTCTCTGTGTGTTTAGTTTGCAGGTTTCACGGACTGTCTATAACAAAAACCCACTCTCCCCCATTCCCTATGTCCTCCTCATTCACCACAGTATCATGTTAACATGCATGCTCTTTTTTTTTGGTGTAAAGAATGCAAATGGAGGAGGTATTGCATGTGAAAGAGGCAAAAGCGCTGACTACAACTACACAACTACAGTGTGTTAACAGGGAGACAAGCATCTGCCATTCAAGTGATAATGAGCATGTAGGTAAAGGTGCACTGTGCTTGTATGGAGATGTCATTGCTCTGCCTGGAATGTTCCACAGTATGACATTAAACTGCTCTACTTTACTTTTATTCAATTACAGGTGGTTTTAGAGCTCAAAAACAGACATTCTGACTGTGAGTGGGGTCGCCTCTCCACAGATCTGACCTGTAACTTGGGCTACTTTGGTCTTCATGGAGATAGAAATGTTTAATACCATACTGTGAAACATTCCAGACAAAGCAAAAACATTTCTATAAGGTAAAGCATTTGACAGACCCTGCACCAGAAAATTTACACAATGCACCTTTAACACTGTTAGTCTTTATATCGCTGAGTAATGGAAATTCTTCATGTAATTGATAATCCATTATCTTAATTTATCATTTATTAACTGAGTACTACTGTATAAAGCTGGTCATATACTTGAGTAAAGTTCATACATTAGACCTTTACTCGAGAGAAAATGAAGGATTTAATTGTTTGGGCATAAAGTGTGTAAAATGTTGTTTATCAGCTAATGCAATAACCATATTACAACAAACAAAATGTCTGACCGTAATATAAAATCTGACTCATGAAATGATGTTGTAACTTGGGGTGTAACGATATCCACGTTTCACGATACGATATCGTCATGGTATGAACCTCACGGTACGATATTTATTGCGATATCGTGGGAAAGCTCATGATATGGTGGGAAGGCTCACAATTAGGGATGTAACAATATCCAAATCTCTCTGTACGATATTTTCACGGCATACATCTCACGGGACGATATTTATTGCAATATTTTGTAGGGGCTAAACAACTAAAAGTGTTAATATTCAATTTTTTCATCTTAAAATGCTTTGACAAGACATAATCCAAAGAACTACAACTTAAAAGTGCTTAGAACTGTTAATTCTTCTTATAGTCTGCCCTGAAATAGAGCAAAGGATCATGGTCTATGTAGTTCCCTATGTCTTTTTTAGCTATTGCTGCCCCGTAACTCTTAATTTAAGCAAAGAGACTTGTAATTCGATATATATTGTGATGGCCCTTGATATTACTGTGAGAACTTTGACGATACGATGTTACGATATTTAAGTTATTGTTACATCCCTAGTTTAACTTATACAAACTGAATTTTAAAGCTGCACTATGAACTTGGTGGCCTTACTTGTTAATATTAAAGCTCTGGATTCTGTGATGTTTTGGCCATGTTATTATGTTGTTTACTTCATCATAAACATGTTTTGTTTCATTCACACGTGCTTGAGTAATCCTTTATTATAAGTCTGTCTACACCTCCAAAGCTCAAAATGTTCTGTTCCACCCTGTGATGTCATGTATAAAAGTTAACAGTTATGTTTTACCTTTACTTCAGTAGAGATTGACAATTCCAACACAACTCTACATATGTTTGTGATGAGGAAATTAGAACATAGATGAGAAAATACCTACTTGTGTTAATTTAATTGCATCAAAATATCACAATACTATTATTTTCATTACAATATTATTTGTATCTGTCACATACTGTAAGACATAACATGAACTATATTGTGCCGCTCTGTTCATAATTATGGTTTTTGATGACACATATTTCTAAATCTTAAAAAAACACTTTGTTTAGCTGCTCATGCCCTAATTAATTGAGTGACTCCATGTGCTGTGGGGATGTCGGTTATTCCCTCATGATGCATCGGGGGCAGGGCGTCAGGTGTTTTTTTTTGCTGTTGTGTAGCTGTGAGTAGAACAAAGCACCTCCCCTTCACAGCGTGTCAGAGGAGATTACACACCTTATCTCACCTGCTCTGTGACCGTTGGCCTGTCTGGAGGTGCTCAGACGCACAGCAGTGGAAACAGTGCTACAGAGTGCACTCACTGGGTCTAGAGCTGGACTAAAGGAGGACTAAACCGGGTCTAAATCAGAGCTAGACCAGGAGTAGTATACATAGAGTTGTCAACACTTGAATCTGCAGGTTGGATTTATTTAAATGGGACTAAACCAGGACTGAAGCTGGACTAAACAAGATTCAAACCAGGTCTAAATCTGGACTAAACCTTGTCCAAACTAAATCAAGTCCTCACGGTTTTTTAACAGCATGCTGAGTCCTTGGTTTTGCATAGTGGATTATGCGCAATGGATTTTCCACAGGACTAAAATTGGACTAAACTAGAACTAAACCTGGTCTAAATTTGGACCATCAAGGTTTTAATCAGATCTACCTACAGAGCTGAGTTGGTTCTCTCTGCATTGTATTCATCTCATTTATTTGGACTTTTTAAAGAAATATTTTTTACTTCTGTGTACTTCGACTTTCACACTTTCATTGTTTATATATTTTCATTCAAACCTCCAGTAATATTTGTTTATCTTTTGTGATAATCTCCAAATGCTCTTCAAGCTATTTTTGGACATTTTCGCGACACGTTTTTGAGTTGTTTTGAGATTTTTTTTTTTTGTAAGTTATTTCTTCCTACATGATAAAAATGGTGCGCTTTGGTCGCCTCACGTCTTGGCACAGCTGGGATCTCCTCCACGTGGACCCTGAGATCCCAAAGTCTCCGTCCGCAGAGAGCATTACGCTGATGGACGGTCAGGTGAGGAGCACGACGTGTTCACATGATCAACGTTCAACTTGTGGTCAGACCTTGTGGTTAGAAGTTCTAAAATTAACTCTTGTGAGCTTTAAAGGTGCATTGTGTAATTTTTCTGATGGAGGGTCCGTCGGATGCTTTTTTCCATGGAGATGTTTTTGCTTCATAGTAAAGTATCAGCATTAAACCTTTCTATCGACATTTAGACCAAACCAGACCAAGTTACAGGTCAAATCTGTGGAGAGGCAACCCTGCTCACAGTCAGAATGTTATTTTTCTAGCTATTTTTGAGCTCTAAAATCACCTGTAATTGAATAAATGTAAAGTAAAACTGTTTAATGTCATACTGTGGAACAATCCAGACAGAGAAATGACATCTCCATAGAAACAAGGAGGTGACAGACACTGCACCGGAAAAGTTACACAATCCACCTTTAAGCCATGTTAGAATGCTGTTACTTTATCAAAACATACCTAGAGTTTTGTTTCATTCAAACTGAAGTAATCTTTGTTATTTGCATCAACATCTCTAAAGCTCAAAATCTCTAGTTCCACCTTGTGATGTCATGAACTGGTTTTCAAGTTAACAGCTAACCCTTTGTTCAGTAGAGATCTGCAGTTTCAGGGCTGAATTTACCCAAATGATTCTAGTGAAGGTGTATGGAGTTTAAAAACACAGTAGAGCACTTCCAATATTACCACATGTCATCATCACAAGGTGGAACACAGCGTATGTTTTTGATGAAAAAACTACTCTTTAATTAGTTCCAATGAAGCAACAAAAACATGACTAAGAATGATTCACTCTTTTTAACTATAGTGTTAGGAGTTAGTTTGGGTATTAATTAAGTAATTACTAACCCAGAACCATTATTAAGCTAATTAAGGTGCATTTATTAAAGTGATGCAGAACTAGGACATGCAAAAGTATATTATTAAAATTCTACAGATTTAATGATATCCAAATCTTGATAAGATACTATCACGATATGCATCTCACGGTACAATATTTATTGCAATATTTTGCAGAGGCTGATATAATTGTAGATAGGCTGCTTTTTTGAGATTTTGGTGTGAATTATTACTGTCAAAATCCCAAGAATTCAAGTAAAAAACGTAACTACATGTTGTCTGCGCTGAAATGAATCATGGGAGATGTAGTTCCTGATGTTTATTAGCTGTTACTACTATAAAACAATGCATTTAAGCAGGGAAACTTGTAAATCGATATATTGAGACACCCCACGATATTATTGTGAGACCTTTGACGATACGATATCACGATATTTCGGTTATTGTTACATCCCTGTAAAATTCCCCAAATGAAAATTCATTCCTCTAAACAAGACATTTCTGCAATTCTGTGGTTCATTTTACAGTTCCTCTCTCTTCCACGATTTGCACGTTTTAACTTTCTGCATCATGTAACTTTTCTGGATCCACCTCCTGCTTGTCGCCATGGAGATGCTGTAGAATGCTGTACCTGAAATATTCCACAGCATGGCATAATTTGGTTATTATTACATCCCTATAAAATTCCCAAAACAAAAATGTGCAAAAAGAGTTCAGAAAAATAAGAACTTGCGGCGCATTTTTCTAAACATGACCTTTCTGCAGTTCTGTGGTTCATTTTACAGTTTAAGATCTTCCAAGACTTGCTAGCTTTGCATCATGTAACTTTTCTGATCCCACCTCCTGCTTGTTGCCATGGAGATGCTGTAGAATGCTATACCTGGAATATTCCACCACATGGCATTAAACTGATCTATTTTACATGTATCCCATCACTTGTGTTTTTCTTATTGCTTAAAAATACCTTGACTGTTGAATCCAAATTGCCTTGATGGAGATGGACAAGCTTAATGCCATACTGTGGAACATTCCAGACAAAGCAACAACATCTCTGTGACTGCATGCAAGTAGCGAACCCTCCAAGAAAGCTACACGTTGCAGCTTGAATTGCAAAAATATGTTCTGTTTTTTTTTACTACCTGATGAATACTTCTTAAGAAAACACCAGTGTGTGTATTGATCACTCTCCCTGGTCACATGACTTATTTTCTTTCTACTTTAAAGTACTGATGACGTTAGTGGATGTACTTTAGGGGTGTAGTGATTTCGTCAGGGCTTTTGTATTGAAGTACCAACAGGTTTTTGTACATTCTATTCGCGGTTATGTCATTGTAATTCTCACCTTAAGTAACCTGCTCATTTTGGTATTATATAGGTACAGCTGCAAAGACGCTAGATTACAATTTCTTATAGTTTAAAACAGTTTGATTTTACGCTCTTTTGTTTGATCTCGAGGTTTGTTTTTCACATTACAATTAAAGGTCCAGTGTTAAGCATAATTGATTCTTGTGAGCTTTAAGTCGTGTTATAATGTTACCTCATCTAAAATAGACCTGGAGTTGTGGGATTTTTTGTTTCATTCACACGTGTTTGAGTAAAACTGCATTTTTTAGGCTGTTTGCATCTCCAAAAACTCAAAATGCTCTGTTGCACGCTGTGATGTCATGAAGTGGTATAGTTTTCAAGTTAATACCTGCACTGTAAAACCTGGCAAATTAGGACCACTCAAAAAAAATTGATGAAACTGATTATGTAAAAAAACTGAATACAAAAATGCGGTTTTTGAGTTAACAGACAATTTTTAAGCAGTCCATACCATAAGTACTATAAAGTCAATTTTGTAGGTTAACAGTCTATATTTAAGTAGCATATATCTTAAAGGTTTAAGTAGTTTTGTAATTAATAGTTTTCATCTTTTTTGACAAAACAAAACTAGTACAACAAAACTTAACACTTTTAGTGCCTTCAATACAAAATGTTTAACTGTTTACCAGTAATGACTATTTTTTATTAAGTGTGCTCTAAGCCAATATACTACATGCATTTTATTTCACAAATTTTTAAATGACATGTTTATTAACCAATAGGGCTGGGTATCATTAAGAAGATGCCGATACGATACATACCTCGATACACAGGCCATGATACAATACGTATCTCGATACACTGCACTTTCGATTCGATATGATATATTTCAAATTGATTCGATATGGTTCAAAAAAAAAAAAAAGTCTAAATCATGTCTGTGATACTAAAAGTCTTTGTTAAACCACTTTTTGTGCAGAGTTCATATGAAACACAAACATTTTAATCATCAAAACAGTGAAAATGTCAAATGTGTCGCATCAAGGAGTTTCCTTCCTCTAAACAAGCAACAAAACTGTAGCTCTGTAACAAAATAATTTAGTAAAATATACCAAAACATACTGTTGCCAATATATCGATACAGCAGCCCACGATATCAATACTGTATCATCACATTAAACGATATGATATTTTGATATTTTTGCACACTCCTATTAATCAACTTTGTAAACTCCTACCTTTTGCCTTTATTTCAGTAGAGATCACCAATTCCATGGCTGAAAATATCCAAATGATTCTAATGAAGGTCTGTGGAGTTTAAAAACACAGTGGACTTCCTGTATTTTTAAAGTGAAGCAGCTCAGCCTAAATATGCAGTGTTTGTGTAGGGTGACCACATGTCTGTATTTACCCGGGACACTCCCAGTTTTGAGCCCTGTGTCCCCTGTCCTCGTGGATTTATCCAAAACGAGTGATTTGTCCCAGTTTTATACAAGAAATGTCCCAAGTGAGCATAAACTGTAATTTGTTTAAGTAAAATACAAAAAAATCTGCTTAAAAACGACCAAAACACAAAGAAAATGTGACTATAATGACTCACATGTTTGCCATAAATGGTCTCTGCATAACAATTTTCCTTAATTACGCGCTCGTTTCACAATTTTATTACCAACCACCAAAAAAACAAGGATGTCCCAGTTTTTCTTTTTATTTTGAAAGTCGGGTCACCCTAGTTTTGTGTGTTAAACATGTGTGAATGAAACAAAACACAACTCCAGGAAACAACATAAAAAAACTGATCAGAAAAGATGAGTAAGATGGGCTCTTTATCAGAAGGAAGTGTAAACAGTAATGGTTTATGGGTTTTTCTTTAATTCCTGTTTAGTTCTGGTTTAGATTTGGTTAAATCCCGGCATAGTCCATAAATCACAAATGAAGAACTGCGATAAAGTTTAACTAGGTCAGAAAGTCTACAAAATGACCTACATTACTGTATATTGTCACCACTGGTCACTTGATCCAAATCTAGTGTTTACAGTATTAGCACGGATGGCGTTGCGCATGTTAGCTTGCTCTGTTTTGACGTATCTAATCTCGCGCATACAGAAGTAGCATTGATAGCGTAGCGAGCGTTAGCATGCCGGGGGTTTCTTGGAGTGTATTTTCCTGGTTGTTTGCACTTGATGTGATAAGAGTCAAACAGGAAGGTCGCGCTGTTTTCCCATCGTTAATCAAGTCACCTGATCAAGGAGAGCGGCTATCAGAGCGCCAGTAGCACCCAAGGGCCCCGAGCGGAGATGGAGGGAGCGCACTGCAAAAATATACATTTCTATCAGTTCAAATTAAACTTTAAAATCTGTATATTTGTGCGTTTTTAAATAGCATGAATTTAAAACAATCAAACTTTTCTGATGGAGGAGGTTCGCCACTCGCTTGTCGCCATGGAGATGTTACTTCAAATGTCTGAAATGTTCCACAGTATGGCATTAAGCTCATCTAGTATCTTCAGCTGGTGTTTTAAGTGTGAAAAGATTCCTTAAAAACATGCATTCTTACAAGCAGCGTCGCCTCTCCACAGATCTGACCGTCACCTGGCCTGTGTTGCCTGCTTGTCTTCATGGAGATAGGCAGGTTTAATGCCATACTCTGGAACCTCCAAGCAGCTTATAGATTTAGTATACAGACTTATTTTGACAACATTTCTAAGCTGTTTTGTAATATTTTAGCCATTTTGAATTTTTTTATGTCTTATTTTTTCAAATTTACGAGTTCATATTTTTATCTCCACTTGCAAAAATACCCAGAATGACAAAAAGCATATTGATAAAATACAGTTAACCATACAAGTCTGCATTATGGAAAACGTTCAAATGTAGATGACTACAGTATTCTGAATTCAAATCAATGAGTGTGTTTACATGTGCTCGAGTGTCCCGGTTATGATGGGGTTTTTTGAGTATCCTGGTTATGTGAGTGTCCATGTAGACGCGGTATCCAGATTTCAGTCTCCTGGATTTACCAATATCCCAGTTATGAGAAATCGGGATACTCTTATTGGGTTTTTCTGAGAGTATCCAGGATACTGTTGGCCTGATTCATCAGACGGTTTCACTTCGTAGAAAATGTCTGACCTCGCAGTGTTAGAATTTGTTGGCTCGATGGTAGGCGAGTACTTTTTTCATTTAACCAATCGCTGCTATATGGTGGTGATGTATGTAATGCATTACTAATGGAGCTAACTGGTATATTAAGCTTTTCCCAAATCCCATAGGAAGAAGGACAATAACGTCTTTCCCCTTGATAAAATTCACCAAACATTCTCTTTGTTCCGGCTTTAAATCCTTGATCTCCGGAATTGTTGCCATCACAGAATGTATGGCTCTTCGCTGATTGGCTGGTGCTTTCGGGGTTCTTGCAAATCGTCTAGTGTATTCTGATTCCTGACCTAGTCGCGGGAGACAAATGAAACTGAGCGGAGTCACTAGATGGTGCCAGCCTGGCTTGGATACTGTGGCATGTAGAAGCATTATCTTGATTTCTCAAAACTGGTGCTGTACTAAGCATGTGCAAACTCAAGTAACAGAAATTATAGTAGGAGAAACTTTTGGAAAATGACTCAAACTCTTAGCAGGACTTTTGAAGTAATGATATGTTATACTTGTAAACAAAATAAAGCAGTCTGCTGTTTAATACAACCACCTTTTAACACCAGGTTCTCCTCTGTGGTGCTTTGAGCTGCTCTTGAACCAAACTGACTCTGTGACACAGTGGAGGGCGCCAGTTGCAAACTCTGTTGTCGTGTCCTTAGGCAAGGCACTTCACCCACATTGCCTAGTATGAAAGTGGTATGCGTGAGTGATGGCGGTGGTCGCAGAGGTCGATGGCGTCGATTGGCAGCCGTGCTTCAGTCAGTCTGTCCCAGGGCAACTGTGGCAACAATAGTAGTGAGGTGAATAAATAATGCTCTGTAAAGCGTCTTTGTGACATATGTCTGTGAAAAGCGCTATATAAATAAAAAACCTACTAAACTTACTCACTCAAAAGTTGAAAACGCCTTTCACTTAGCTCCAAAGTCTCATGTTCTTATTCAAATGCATGTCTCTTTTTTTGCTGTTAGAAATCTGTTAAAAAGCCTTAAGTTTGCAAAGTTTAGCTCCTTGCCATTTCTGCACCATAGTTACCATAGCAACCACTGTAAATATCCAGGATCCTCTAATGGCGCACGTATACAGGAATATGACTACTTGGTTTTTCTGAGCGCAGGAAAACACCATATCCAGAATGCTGTCATAACTGGGATACTGACTTTTAAGAGTGTAGTAGCCCGAGTGTGTGTCACATTTTTACCTTTTAAAGATTTTTCCTCTTTCCAGGCCAAGGCTAAAGCTCCAAGATAAGATAAGCCTCTGAGTGGACACACAGCTCGATGTGGTCAAACACACGGGGCCTCTGTTCTGCCAGTGTGAATAAACTAAATATACCTGTAGAGTTTTCCATTGCAGTTTTATTTCGTTCATTGACCTTCATTTATAACAACCCATTGCTCATTTATTTATTCATCGATGACCAAAATGACATTCGAACTTTAACAGAACTAGTTCATTTTAAACAGTTTTCAATTACTCACTTACTTTATGCATTCTGACCAGCTGAGTCTTGCTGCTGCTAACAACAAGTAGCATGCTAACAGTACATTTCCTGATTTGCTGTTTGCAGACAATATGTAGCAGACTGAAAAGCTGTTTATACAATATATTTGTACTGTGGCAAGACTAATTTCGCTCAAATACATAGAAAGAAATCGTGTACAAGGCCTTTAATGTCTATTTCTTTAAAGACGCATTAAGGAACATTTTTGGTTGTTGTGCTCGTCCTTTGTCTCATGAACCAGGGCTGAACCAGGACTGAACCAGGATTAAACCAGATCTAAACCAGAGCTGAACCAGGACTGAACCAGGACTGAATCAGGACTGAACCAGAACTGAACCAGAACTGAACCAGGACTCAACCAGGACTCAACCAGGACTCAACCAGGACTCAACCAGGACTCAACCAGGTCTAAACCAGGTCTAAACTAGGATTAAACCAGGTCTAAACCAGGTCTAAACTAGGATTAAATCAGGACCAATCTAGTCTCATGGAGTTCTGGAGACCGCAGTTACTCGGCGGTCTACGCGGGTGCACCTCTGGGCCCATCCCGACATTCAAACCGTAACGATGCCGTTTAACCGCTGTTGATATCACGATGATTTTAAATAAATTTGCATGAAGTAAAACGAAAAATTTGCCACTTCAGTCCAGGTTAAAAATGTATTTTTATTACGTTACTGACATTTGTACCGAGTAAAACATTACCATTTTTTTCCTGTATTGCCTCACATTACTGCATTACATCAAAAAGCAATGGATTAAAGTAATTTGTTACTTTCATAACACATTACTCCCAACACTGAAAACAATACCTTGAAAAACTTTGCTGTGAGTGTGAACAGGCTCACCTCTCCACAGACCTGACCTGTAACTTGGCTCGGTGCAGCTGTTTTCCCGTCTCCATGGAGACAGAGGTGTTTCATAACACATGACGGCACATACCAGCTGAAATGAAGTACAGGCGTTTTGAATGGACTGATCCCGTGGTGTGGTCGAGGGAACACCTACAAACAAGTTCCGCGAAGCCACAGCGACAATGGGAGGCCCTTTATTATGTAATTATGGTCATTAAATGTTTTTTGCAGCCCTCACTTTTGACTGACAGGTTCACACACAGAACTATAGGCAAAACAAACCAGAATTATCTGCACAATCAGTACAAGCGGCGGCGTCTTCTGAGAATTTTGGCTGCCTTTTTCAATACTCGCGACTGTACAAGATAAGAAACGCAGGCTATATTGAATTACTTTGTTTAATATTATGACATCAACGTGTTTCATATTTCAACACAGAGTAAATGTTTTTTGACATTACAAAAATACATGAAAAACAGACCTAGTTTGCAGTACTCCAAAGTTATTCCTGACTTACCTTATGCATTCAGAGCATCCTAATGATTCACCACGATGAGTTTTTAAGCGCTTTTTGCAACTTTAAGAGGCCAGGCTTGAGTTTCGCTGTGGCAGTGAAGCTAACAACGACTAGCATGCTAACCGTGCACTTCCTGATTAAAGCAAAACACTCTGGGACAGTGCACAGCAGACTTATTTTGACTTCAAGAGCCGCTTACAATAAATCTGTACTGGGGCAAGACACATTTTGCTTAAATGTGCACTATGGCTACGTTCAGACTGCAGGGTTTAATGCTCAATTCCAGATTTTTTTGCTAGATATTTCCAGTTAAATGCGACTTGTATGTGATCTCCAGTGTGAACTTTAAACGCCCCAAAAGTGTCCCGCATGCGAACTTTGCGATTTTAAAGTTTCTGTCGTACCAGAGCCAGAGCATGTACAGCTTATTTGTTTTAAGGAGGAGATTCAGAAGGAGAAGGATGAGGTTTTTGGTCGTGGTGTTTTGTGGCACAGTGGCAGCAACGTCCGTAGAAAGGAACATGTGGGTGTGGATGTGATGTGCTTCGCTGCTTAACTGATTTGGAGTTCATACACAATTTTCATCTGACGAGAAGAACGCTTGTGTACATTGTTGACGTATAGGTGGGATGAATGTGACCTGGCCGTTCAGACTGAAGTCACGTGTCAAAAGATCGGATATGTATCGGTTTTAGGAGCACATATCCAAGTGTCCTGGGTCGCATTTGAAAAAATCTGATCTGTGTCGTTCAGACTGTCATTAAAAGATCAGATACAGGTCACATCGGGCGAAAAAAGATCGGATTTGGGTCACTTCAGGTTGCAGTCTGAACGTAACCTATGTAACGTTTTGGTCGAGGGTCTGTCACCTACTTTTTTGTATGTATATTTGACTGTTGTGCCTGGAATGTTCCACAGTGTTCTTAGGTTTATTCAATTACATGTGGTTTTATAGCTCAAAAATACCTAAAAAACAGGCATTCTAATTGTGAGAGGGGTCGCCTCTCCACAGATCTGAGCTGTAACTTGGTCCGATTTGGTCTCCATGAAGAAAGAATATAGAAAACCCCATACTGTGAAGCATTCCAGACAAAGTTACCAGAAAAGTTACACAATGCACCTTTAAATACATGGAGAAAAATTGTTTACCTTTAATTTTACTCGCGATGTTTCTTTTTGGATATTGTGCTAACCAACATTGCAATTTGGAGCGTTGTGCAGTACATTGTTAAGAGATTTAGATTCTGTTCTTATCTCTCCTGTTTTACTTGTTGGTGAAATGCTGATACTTGCAGTAAACAAAGGGAATTTCCCATTTGGCTAATACATTCTTTTCCTTGATTTTCACCAAGTGGCCGGGCATTGTCTGAAGGTCGTCAGGAAACGCTGTGATTTTTCTGATAAAACCGAATACCAGCCTCTGTTTACTGTAACTGTCTATTTTTGTCGAAGTAAACACGGGAATTTGGGGAATACTCATTGAAACTGAAAGTATGTGAGCAAGGGTTATTCCAAGATTCATTGCGTTGTTTCATTTTATTATAACTTGGACTTAGACACACTTTATTGATCCACAAGGGAAATGATCTGTACTTTTTGGTTTGGTTATGAACGATTAGAAAACACCAAACTTAAAAAACGAGACTCAAAAACCAAGGTAATCGTGCTTTTCCCCCTTTATTTGCTATTTTTCTATTTGCAAATTGTAGTAATTTTTATGTTTTTTTACTGACTTGCTTATTTATTTTATTTTATGTGTTAATTTATATTGTGCTTACTCTGAGCAGCACTTTGGAGACTTTCTGTTGGTAAAATGTGCTATACAAATAAAGTTGGATTGGAGTTGGATTGGATTAAAAGAAAGTTTTTTGTCAATATTTTGGAAGCAGTTTTAACTTGATTTTAACATTATAAGTATCTAAAATGGGCAGTAGTTCCTCATTAGATACTGTTCTTTTATATTTCAAAATTTTAGCTTTAGATTTGGGCTTGTTTGAAATCTATTTACGAATTGAGTTTTGAATTTGGTTACTCAAAATCGTCAAAATTACAATGTTTACTAGTAGAGGTGTAACGATATCCAAGTCTCACGAAACGATATTTTCACAATATGAATCTCACGGTACGATATTTATTGCGATATTTTGTGGAGGCTAACAAAACATTTCCTCTTAAAATGCCTTGACAAGACTTAATCCAAAGAACTAAGATTTAAAAGTGCTTAGAACTGTTATTTCTTCTTGTAGTCTGCACTGAAATGGAGCAAAGGATCATGGTCTATGTAGTTCCCTCTGTCTTTTTTAGCTATTGCTGCACCATAACTCTTAATTTAAGCAAAGAGACTTGTAAGTCGATATATTGTGATGGTCCACGATATTATTGTGAGAACTTTGACGATAAGATATCACGATATTGTTATTGTTATAATGTTGGTTCTGTCAAACAATGTTCTTACAACGGTGAGTTTGCGGGCTGTAGGATGTTCCAATGTCCATAAGAGGTACTGGTCTGTGTGAGTTGGTTTTCATTCTGGGTTGTGATGGGATTCTTGAGGTCCAGGCTGGGTGGTATAATTCCCTCGTCCCGGCAATGCAGGTTGAATCGGAGATGATTACGGAAACGTGCCCTTTTTGATTCCAGTTGTTCTAATTTCAGAAATTCCTTGACACGTTGTCCATGACTTGAGCGTAATAGTCCAGTGAGATTAATTTTAGGTCAGGTATGAAAACAAAGTCTTGGTCTGTAAAAAGAACCTAATAACATAAAATATCGGAAGACCAAATGAATCTCATGGGACATATTTCTTCATGTTGTCTGGGATATGTATGTCATGGGATATGTAGTTTCCGATGTTTATAAGCTGTTTTTACTATAAAACCATGCATTTAAGCAAAGGAACTTGTAATTCGATGTATTGTGACAGTCCACGAGACTTTTGACGATACGATATCATGATATTTTGGTTATTGTTACATCCCTAGTTATCAAATGTCATCATGCGATCTCATATGTTGTAGTCTGTTTAAAATTGCGAAGTAGTGATGCAACAGTGCAACAGCAACACCCACACGGATACACTGACTGAGCAGAGTAACACAATTAATTCTCATATTTGCTTATGTTATTTCCAGCTGTCGTCTTTGAATGCGGTTTACATATTTGTCTGGGAAAAGGCTTGGCTTCCGATCAAACATTTCCTGGTCTATTTTTCATTTTCGGTAACAAGAGCTCAAAATGATTTAAAACTAAATGCTGCTTTGTAAACTATACTTCATGACTTGGATTTAGACAAACTTTATTGATTGACAAGGGAATTATTTGGGCAGAGTAGCTCACACATCACAATATAATGTCATAACAAAGAGTAAAAATATGTGGTTGGATTGGTTATGAATATATTTTGGAAGCGGTTACACATAAATTTGATGTAAACATGATTTGGTTCCATTTCAAACCTATTTAAGAATGGAGTTGTGAAATTGCTTACTCAAAATCGTTAAAATTACTCAATAGTTACTAGTAACCACATGCCATTCTAGTTCCTCATTAGACACTGTGTGATTCCGCTGACCTGGAACTCCTTGGTTTGAATCCTACTCCCACACTCTTACTGTCACTGTTATTGTATCCTTGGGCAAGACACTTTAGAGTTAGGGTTAGGGTGTTAATTAAGTTAAGTAGTAACTAATCCTCAGTCATTCTTAAAGGTATGGTACATGACTTTCTGGAGGTGGTATACGTCACCTTTATGATTCTATGGAAAGTAGGAGTAGTCTGGGCCAAACAAACAAAAATATTTCCATGGAAACAAGCGAGAGTCAGGTTTGTGGAGATGCAAGGCCGCTCAGAATAAGGCCAAATGTTTTTCAGTGCATCAAACAAAACAGTCTTAGTTTATGTTTTGGTGAAAAAGTCCCATACTGTGATCTTATTCTGAGAGGGCTTGCATCTCCACAAATCTGACTCTTACTCAGCCTGCTTGTTTCCGTGGAAATATTGCTTGTTTGGCCAGAATACTTCTGCTTTCTGTGGACTCAGGTTTGTGGAGATGCAATCTCGGTCAGAATAAGGTCACATGTTTTTTCAGCACAATAAACAAAACAGTCTTAGTTTATGTTTTGGTGAAAAAGTTCCAAACTGTGGCTTTATTATGAGTTTATTACACATTATTGAAGTTAACGGAGGTGCAGTTATTATAAAACCTGCTACACTGCAAAAAACTTGGCCAAAATTTAAGATATAAACACTTAAATCTATCAGAAAATTATTGAAACTCAATTCAAAAATTTAGTGATTTTGAGTAAGCAAAATCGAAACTCATATTCTTAAATAAGTTTCAAACAGGACCAAAACTAAAGCTAAAATTCTGAAATATAAAAAAAAGTAATGAGTACAATTGGACTTAACTTAAGAAAACTAGAGAAAACTAGGTTGTAATATTAAAAAATCTTGGTGTAATTTTGATTATATTGAAAAGTCAATGTGTCAAAATCCTTAAAAATTTCAACCAGGACCAAAACGACTTAAAATTTGAAATAAAAAATTACTACTGTACTATAACTGGACTACAATTTGAAAACCACCACCAAAAAGTATTTCATTTAAACAAAAATGAAAGTTTGTATCTTGAAATTCGCTGCATAAAGTCTAAATCTGTTAAGTTGGTTTTACGGTCCACAATCATTGTAAGTTACGTTTTAGGGGTAATAAAGTTTTAAGTGTTATGATTTTTTATTTTTTATTTTTTTCACGCTTGATAATTTTTGTAACACATGTCTAGTTAATTTATTAGTTAGTTTATTTTTGGAAGAGGAGAAAGGAGACAGTGTACAATATATTCTGTTTATTTGTTTCCTATAAACTTTAATGGAGAAAAGTAGTGAGTAAGATCATTTTACTTGACAAGTTATCTTAAAATAAACCATCTCTAGACTAGAATAAAGCAGTTTCAGAACTAGTAAGTAGATAATAAATCTGAAAACAAGATGAACAACCTGGTACAAGTTTTAAAATCTTGGCCAGATCAGATAAATTTACACGCATGTAAATAAAATCTAAAACCAACAGAGAGAAAGCGTGACAAAGCTTGCATCTCACCCAGTCTCTACATATGCAAATCACCTCCTCGGCTCCTCCCACGCTCCTCCTTAGCCCCTCCCCTTCCTTCCTTCCTTCCTTCCTGCCCAACACAATGGAGCCGGTATCCTCCTGGTTGCTATGACACGAGACCAGAGTCCAGAGGAAATGCAGCAGCTTGGAGCCTGCTCTGACCACTCACTGTTTGGACAACCAGACTACAACGCTGCACAAAGATCCTCACCGGTTCAAAGGAGAGACACAGCGGGACACGGCTAATCTCCACTGAAGCTTTTTGTCATTTATTGTGGTTTCTGGATGGCTCTGACCCGCGTTTGCACTCACGAAACGGACTACAGGAGTTAAAGAAGAGGAGAGAAAAGAAGAGGAGAGGAGAGTGAAGAAAGACGCTCGCTGGAGATACGCTGGACCATGTTTGGAGATAGCTGAAGGATTAGAATGGTGTTTGTGAATTTCGAAATGCCGATGGCGTCAATGGTAAGATCTTTTGTTGCACTTAAATTTACATACTTCAGTTTCAAAATTACACTTAAAACTTCATTACACTTAAAATGTAACTTAAAATTAAAGTGTAAAACCGATTTAACAGATTTTGACTTTTTGAAGTGAATTTCAAAATACAGACTTTCATTTTTGTTTAAATGAAATACTTTTTGGTGGTGGTTTTCAAATTGTAGTTATTTTTCATTTAAAATTTTCAATCATGTTGGTCCTGGTTGAAATTTTTAAGGATTTTGACACACTGACTTTTCAAAATTGTGTCAAAATAGTCAAAATTACACCAAGATTTTTTATGATTACAACTTCGTTTTCTCGAGTTTTCTTAAGTCCAGTTGTGCTCATTACATTTAATTTTTTTATATTTTGAAATTTTACCTTTAGTTTTGGTCCTGTTTGAAACCTATTTAAGAATTTAAGAGTTTTGAAATTGCTTACTCAAAATCATCAAAATTACAACAGTTTCTAGTTCAAATGCCATGTTGTAGTCTCTTTAAAATCGCAAAGTAGTGATGCGACCGTGAACCAAACCCTCACGGATGCATTGAAAAGAGGATCACCATTAATTATCGTGTTTGCTTATGTTATTTCCAGCTGTCGTCTTTGCCCAAGGTTTACATATTTGTCTGTGAAAAGGCTTGGCTTCCGATCAAACATTTCCTGGTGTATTTTTCATTTGCCGTAACAAGAGCTCAAAATGATTTAACCTTTTTTTCCGTTTCTGGTGCCTGATGCTTTGAAAACTTCAACGGTATTTTGACACCTGAGCTCAGTGCTGCATTCTCCAGTTTTGGGAGCGGTTATGCAACTTATTTTAAGAACAAAGTCTAGATTAAAAAGATAGGAGTTTCCATGTTTACTTTGTCCTTCTGAGCTAATAAGGCGGATTGTGAAGTATCGAAACTGAAATACGAAAACTTCAAAACTACATACTCATTTGATGTATCGATACTAGTCACTTTCGCATGACAGAAATGAACTTTTAGAATGATTTTGAGCTTTATCCAAACAAATATAAGACCACGTAGGCTAGAAAATAAAAGAAAGTACTCACATTATAGTGTACAAAGAAAGTGTTTTTATTATCAGTTTACAATATTAAGCAATGAGTATTGAAATGGAATTAAAAATGTAATATCGTGACAACACTACTAATAATACTTCCTTAATTCTACTTTTCTTTAGGTCAGTTTTGATGACTAATTTTGCTTACAGACATGAGTGTATTTGATTGATTGCCGGGGGATTAAGGATAGTAGTACTTTCGCATGTTAAAAGATGGAATCAGCGTACTGTGAGTGCTGAAACAGACACTTTCTATTCTGATGATGACAGGATTTGCTGATTGTCTGACGATGAGACAATGACACCAGTTAAATAAGCATTGATCAGTGATGAAAACGTGAGGTATCAAGGGAGTTAAGTGAGTGTGTCAAGATAAGTTCTACATTAGTTTCAGTTTGTGGTTTTACTGTATGCAACATTGTAAGGGCTTTTCAAAAGACATACAGTAGTATTTTGGTGCAATCTTCATCATTTTGATAATGAAATTTTGCATGTTAAAAGATGGAATCAGCGTACTGTGAGTGTTGAAACAGACACTTTCTATTCTGATGCTGACAGGATTTGCTGATTGACTGACGATGGGACAATGACAACAGTTAAATAAGCATTGATCAGTGAAGAAAACGCGAGGTGTCAAGGGAATTAAGTTTGTCAAGTTGAGTTATACATTAGTTTCACTTTGTGGTTTTACTGTATGCAACATTGTAAGGGCTTTTCAAAAGACATACAGTAATATTTTGGTGCATTTTTCATCATTTTGATAATGAAATTTTACATGTTAAAAGATGGAATCAGCGTACTGTGAGTGTTGAAGCAGACACTTTCTATTCTGATGCTGACAGGATTTGCTGATTGACTGATGATGGGACAATGACAACAGTTAAATAAGCACTGATCAGTGATGAAAACGTAAGGTGTCAAGGGAATTACGTGAGTTTGTCAAGTTAAGTTATACATTAGTTTCAGTTTGTGGTTTTACTGTATGCAGCATTGTAAGGGCTTTTCAAAAGACATACAGTAATATTTTGGTGCATTTTTCATCATTTTTAATTGTACACTGCAAAAAACAAACAAAAGTTTTGTCATGATTTGAGTACATTTCTAGCCTGATTCAGCAGCCGGTTTCACTTCGTGGAAACCGTCTGACCTTGCAGCAATAGAATTCGTTCACTTGACAGTAGGAGACTTTTTTTATTTTAACCAATCGCTGCTATATTAAGCTTTTCCCAAATCCTGTAGGAAGATCCCCTTGATCAAATTCACCAAACATTCTCTTTGTTCTGGCTTTAAATCCTTGATCTCTGGAATTGTTTCCATCACAGAATATATGGCTCTTGGCTCATTAGCTGGTGCCTGATTTCACACTTCTGAGGATCTTGCAAACCATCTAATGTATTCCGATCCTGACCTAGTTGCTGGAGAGAAATTAAATTGAGCAGAGGCACTAGGTGGCGCCAGCCTGGCTAGTAAATTTCACTTGATGAGTAAAATGATCTGCCAGTGCAACAAGACTTTTTGTACATAAAATATGAAAATACATCTTGAATATGCATCTAAAATAAGAAAAACAACAACTCTTTGCACGTAAAATAAGAAACAAAATCTAATATTGCTTGAATTAAGAAAAATACACTTACTCCATCCAAGTTGAATCTACTCAAATAAAGTAAAATGCTCTTAATTTAACTGATTTTAATTTAACTAGATATTGTTTTTTCAGTGTAGGGTGGATAGTTGTGGAATAGTAACCAACATTTTTTTTATTTTATTTTTTTCACATTAGTTTAAAGGTCCCATATTATGTAAATTGCACTCTTGTGAGCTTTAAGTCGTGCTATAATGTTGTTACCTCCTCAAAAACAGACCTGGAGTTGTGTTTTATTTCATTCACACATGTTTGAATAATCCTGCATTATTATTCTTTCCACATCTCCAAAGCTCCAAATGCTCTGTTCCACCTTGTGATGTTACGAAGCAGTTGTTTTCAAGTTAATTGCTACTTTTTCCAAGGCTGAAATCCTCCAAATGATCCAAATGAAGGTTAAAAACACTGTGAACACTTAATGTATCAGTTTGAGAACAGAACTCAGCTTAAATCTGCAGGGTTTGTGTGTTAAACATGTGTAAATAACATAATATGGAGCCTTTAAACCACCTCTGAATCCCAGTCATTGTAACTCCAATAATGAATCAGATTATCCAGCGGTGGACTTTCCATGTTTGGTATGATACTTCCTCACACCTGCGTCCTTGACTTCTTAGCTCAAATATTCCCTCTCCAGTTTCTGTTTCAGCCGCACAAAACCATGCAATTTCCTTTTAACCGAAGCAGCAATAGATTACAACAAGTGGCCGTTCATCTTCTGGCCTATTCAGGTTCAGGGCCAAGTGGTCTATTAGCAGTCTCTCTCCCACTCTGCTGCTTAGAGCTTATTTAAAAGCCCTGTTCACCATTTTTCTCCATGTATTTTAGATAATGTTGTCTTTCCCAAGCACAGATATATTGTATAAGCAGCTCTTGAGCTCAAAATAAGGTTGCTACGTGCTCACTACATCTAATTATGAAGCGTTTTGTTGTCATATTATCAGGTAGTGCGTGTTGGCATGCTAGTTAATGTTAAATTTCGCTCCGTTTACCATTTTTTTCTCCATTTAGTTTGTCTTGTATTTTGTCAGATATATTGTATAAGCAGCTCTTGAGGTCAAAATAAGGCTGCTACTTGCTGACTACATCTAATTATGAAGCGTTTTGTTGTCAAATTATCAGGTAGTGCGCGTTAGCATGCTAGTTATGGATAAATTTGGCAGTGTTTACCTTTTTTTTTTTCTCCATTTATTTTGTCTAATGTTGTCTTTCCCCGGTGCAGATATATTAAATAAGATGCTCCTGAGGTTAAAATAAGGCTGCTACATTCTGTCTTTGTCTAATTATAAAGTTGTTGTAGCATTTTGTTGTCCAGTAATCAGGAAGTGCGCGTTTAGCATGCTAGTTAGGGTTAGGGTAAAGCTCTTATAAACTCATCACGGTGAATGATTAGGATGCTCTGAATGCATAAGGTAAGGGAAGGATCATTTTGGCAAACTGTTTAAAATAAAGTAGTTTTTTATGTTTTTTAAGACGGTAAAAATCAGATACAGCGCCTTTAAAGTAACTTGCTTTACATAGTGATGCACTGATACTGATACTTTTATTGAATATCGGTGCAGATACTGAAAAAATAGTTGAACTGGATATTGGGTTGGGCGTTTAATTGGATGTAACAAAACAATTTACAGGTCTCATAGTATTTGTACTATTATTCATATGAACCTCTGTAGTAGTGATTTTAAGGATAAATAACAGTTACGTAACACATATGGATCGCTCGTGGAATAACTTCACTGTATCGGGTATCGACAGAGTATTGATATCGGTATCGGAGCTGAAATTGGTGCATCCCGAAGTTTGCATTTACGTTGAAATACTGCAAACATGTCATCGGAATATTAAACAAAATGTTGAAGAGCGTCTCGAAGAACCTCGACCAGTCTTTGTAAATCTGACAGCGCCCGTGTGTGATTTACTGTTGCGTTACATAAGCGTGTTTGGGTGACTTTGGGGGGTTTGTGTTGGTCTTTTATCTCCTCTGTTCACAATGGACCACAACTGTGCTTCCATAAATGGCAACAGAACGCCTCTACATAATATTTACATTTCACACAGACGCTCGCCGGTTACATGTGCATTCCACAGGCCTGCTATCAGTTCACTCATGTCAGGAGGCCACAAGTGGAGACATTTTTGGTAATGGTTTTAAAGGTGCAATATGGAGCTTTTCTGGTGGGTTTCTAGCACTAGTTTGTCTCCATGGAGATGTTGCTTTGGCTTGAATGTTCTACAGCATTATACCAGATGGATATCGCTTAAATTACACCAGGAGTCTCGAACTGAATATGTTTTTATTTCAAGTTTTTAAGGCGGAATATGGAACTTTTCTGATGCAGGGTCCATCACCCGTTTGCTCCCATAGAGATGTTATAGATTTCCCTAGAATGTTCCGCAGTACGGCATTATATTTGTCTATCTTTCATTCAGTTCCAGAGTACCTTGAAAAACATGTATTCTTACTGTGAATGGACTCGCCTCTTCACAGATCTTACTTATAATGCCGCACTGAGATATTCCAAGCAAAGCAGTAACATCTCCATGGAAAAAGGTGATGGCAAAGGCAGGGCATCTGGTGTAAATACATTGTGTCATTAAATGTTTCAATATCAAGTATCATCAAGAAAATATTTAGCTCTTTGCAACCACCAGATTCGAACCAGGTCTTTTTTTTTTTAATTTTCATCTTTTATCTCAACATTTTAATCAGCTCTTTATGCAACCACTTCCTTTATTATAAATATTACACTTTTTATGTTTTTTTTGCTTCAGAATGTTGTGTATCTTCAAAACAACATCTGCCCACCTCTAGTAAAACGTTAAATTTTAAGTGATTGTAAGAAAATAAGTAAAATTTTCCAGGTACCAGAGTTGCAGCTTGAATTGTTGGACGATGATTTGTCACTCTTCAACAACACACTTCCACCTGCTCGAGACAATGGAGAGAATTTGCAAGCAATTGAAACCCCCTGAGTGCTGATCATTCTCATGTGTTTTGGAAATGTATTAAAACTAAATCCTTTTGGGAAAATATTGCAATTGTAATGGAAGAGGTATTTGGTTATAAAACACCCAGTGACACACGGGTTCTGTACTCAGGCTTGTTGCATGAAAACAATATTCGAACTGAGGACTTCTATTTGTTTAAAGTGATGCTCTTGGCTAGTAAGAAATTCATAACAAGGAATTGGCTGAAGGATGACTTTTTAAAATTACAGCAATGGACAGATATAATGCAGGAAATTTATGTCATGGAAAAAAAAAACTTATTATTTGAGACTGAAAGCTGTAAAATTTGAAAAGTGATGTTCTAAATGGTCTATTTACAAAGCTCACTCCAATGTAAGGTATTTTATTTTTCAGTTTTTTTTGTAGAACCCCTCAATACATTTGTTAAAATTTTGAAAAAGCGCCAATAAAAAAATTTAAAAAGTAAAAATTTACAGGTACAGTGTACAGATTTGTGAATATAAGTTAGTGTATTTTGAATTCATGCACACAAAAATAAGAGGATAATAAAAAAGCTGAATGTTCAGATTTCCAACTTGATTTTGACACCAAGGAGTAGACTCGATACTAAATACCGATACTGATACCAAAATGATGATTACAAAATTCTCTTATATTTGTTCCAATACAGCTCAAGATCATTCTAAAGCGACTCAGGAAAGCTTCATTTCTGTCCTGTGAGTGACACTTTTGTTTTTTGCATCGAAACCTGCTCAAACGAGTATCTAGTTTCGACATTACCGTCAATATCGATCAGATTTTTTTATACTCCTGACAGCCCGTTTAGATAATGTGTTTTTCTCGCTTGTGTTTGCTGACATGTGCGTTTGACATCACACATTTTAGCGTTGTTGTGATAGGTTTGTGTTGACGCTCGGGGGAATGTTTAGCTCGGTTTAAACTTGTGTCACGGTTGTGGAATGCCGTCCCCGGAGTATAGGGTCACCGGCCCCCAGCGGACTATGTGAAATTCCACTGCCCTGAGTCTGCCCATGGTCAAAACAACTGCTTCCTCAGATCCCACCCTGGTACTGTTTGTTTACTCGACCCCGTGTATGTAAAGTGCAAAGAGGTTTGTGTGTGGACGGACAAAGAGAGGGTCTGCTGACAGGAGGACAATACAAAACAGACAATGGACTATAGGGGGATGTCAAAATATCTACACACGTTTTAGTCATACGATTTTTCTAACACTGGTTGTCCTTTTTGGTTGGGGGTCCATCACCACGTGTTTGTTTCTCAGGATATGTGATTGCTTTGCCTGGAATGTTCCACAGTATGACATTAAGCAGCTCTACTTTACATTTATTCAACTACAGCTGGTTTTATAGCTCAAAAAACAAAAACGAGACTGTGAGTGGGGTTGCCTCTCCACAGATCTGACCTGTAACTTAGTCTGGTTTGGTCTCCATGGAGTTAGAAAGGTTTAATACCATACTGCCATTCCAAATAAAGCAATAATGAGTTCGACAGACCCTCCACCTTGAAAAGTTAGGTTGTGCACCTTCAAGATTTTGGGAGTTTTTTCGGAGTATTTTCACTCTTAAGTCAGATTCTGTGATTTAAATCATCTCAAAGCTCCAGAAATATCAGCTTTTGGTGTGCATGTAGTCTTTTTTTAGTTTGTTTAGACCATGAAAACTAAAGTGCTGTTTAGTGCTCTGTTGTATTCACTTTCTAATTCACATGACATTGCAACATCTTATCATTTTGTTGAGTTAAATTGACATAGAAGGCAAGCAGAATTACAGCAGTTAATAAGATAATATGAATTTATGAAGTAGTGGTTGGATAAAAAGAGAAAAAAATAATTTAATATAGTTTCAAAATGTGTGGATTTTCCATTTAGACACTGGCTTTTTAATTTATAATTTGCGATTTCTACTTTGGCTTCAAAAGAAAGTCAAAGGAGCGACAGTAGCTCAGTTGGTAGAACCTAGTAGTTTGTCCACTGATCCGAAAGTTGACTGATGTGATTCCAGCTCCCATTCATGAATGCTGTCGTTGTGTCCTTGGGCAAGACACTTAACCCACTTCACCTCTAGTGTCTGTGTACACTGGTGTATTATACTGTTAGTATAATATACACTACCGGTCAAAAGTTTTAGTTTTTTCCAGTTTTTTTACTGTTTACTGTTGACCAAAACATAAAATATCTAAACTTCGGATTGATGAAAGTGTCCACCTAGATATAGCAGATATAACAGCAGGAATCAAATATTGTTCAGAAAGTTCTTCCCAAGTCTGTTGCAGAAGTTTCCATAAATGTGTGGCACTTGTAGGTTGCTTCACTCTTCTGTCCAGTTCATCCCAAACCAGCTCGATGGGGTTTAAGTCTGGACACTGTGCTGGACACTCCATGTTTTCAAGCTTTACCATCTTGTTCTTTTTTCCTGAGGTAGTTTTGGCAGAGCTTGGACTTGTGTTTTGTATCTTTTATCTTTTTTTTAACCTCTGTCTGTTTAGTTCTTACCTTTGTACCATGTAAAGCTCTTTATTGAACTTGCACGACTTGAATTGCAATCAATGACTGGAAAAATTAGGATGGTCTAAAACTTTTGATGGGTAGTGTATAATAAGACTTTTTTTAAACAAATACTGTAGATTACTGGTCTGATTCTGTGCCAAAGATTTTCTTGTAATGCACCTTGTATTTAAACCTGCATCTAGTCAAAAATAAATCAAAACCATCACTATTCACAATGCAAATTCCTAATGCGATATTTCCAAGCACCAACATTTTTCCTATGACTTTTGCATACTATATTTCAAGAAGTATAGTTTTAGCCTGTAGTAAGTAGCTGTAGAAAGGAAATGGTCTTGTGCTGACAGATTCAACAATAAAACTGAAACAATAGCGCGTACTCCTCCTCGTATCTGTGTAATGGGCTGACCCCGGTGCCCTGGTGATGTAATGCACGTTTACTGACAGGAAGTGGCGCTCTTCCCTCCTCTGTTTTTAAAATGGATGATGTCATCACCTCCAGCGCAGAATTCCCCCTGTTTTCCTGTTTGTCTCTGAATATTCGTCCGATCTGTGTTTTGTCCTTGTCCTTCCGTCTGTCGGGAAGTGTTCAAGGTTTTCCCCTAAAAACACAAACAGCTCGACAGATTATTTTGTCTTTTGTTTTTGTGTCGTTCTTTACCAAATCACGTGACAATGGAATGTTTAGTTCTTTGTGTTTCAGAAGACAACGGAATTCTCTACCAAAATCTACCAAATTATCTTTTCTTAAAGTTGTACTGTGTAACTTTTTGGTCCAACCACCTGCTTATCTCCATGACGATATTACTGTTTTGTATTGAATTTTCCCCAGTATGGAAATAAACAGTAATCGCAATGGAGACAATAGAGAAGCAAGTCTGCACATGATAAGAATTCATGTTTTTTATTATGTTTTGGGCTATAAAACACCTTGTAGCTGAACAAACGCAAGGGAGATATGTTTAATGCCGTATTGTGGAACATTTCAGGCAAAGAAATAACATCTCCACGGAGACAAACAAGTAGCGGACCATCCACCTTAGAAGTTGCAAAGTGCTTAGTGTAGTTTTAGACTCCGTTTGGAAAAGTTGGTTTGGTTTTGAGAGACAAAATGTTATTATTGTAAGCAGTACACACTCAAAACCAAGAAGAGACACCAGTTCTTTAACTCAAAGGTTGCCGGTTCAAATCCCCACTCCTGTTGCTTTTTTTTTGGGCAAGACACCTCACCCACTTTGCTTGTTCGTTTGTGGCGTTATTTGGAGTCACGTTTGGACTGAATAGATTAATAGGCAGTCTAAACTGAGCTTAGAGACAAGTCCGAACTCTATGGTGGAATTTGTTGGTTTACGGTTCATGTCTCTGTAATTACTGGGCCTATCCACATGAAACAACAAAACAAAAGTGGCTCAAAGTTCATTGTCTTAGTCGGGGCAAATAAACAAATGTGAAATAACTTTTGAACAATAGCTTCAGAAAATGGTGGCATTGTGGTCAGTTGAAAGGACTTTAAACCGCAAGATTAATATGATGTTTGTGGAGCCAGTAGCATCAAATACAAGCATGAAACACAAGCACGTGAGCATGATCCATCCGTCCCATTGTGTTCTATGGTACGCCTTTATTACATTCTATTTGAACTGTGTAACTAACTGGTGTATTGTTTTGTATTCCAGGGTCAGGCGAGGAGGAGGAAAAATATGACCGAGTTCTTGGGCGAGACGAACATCCCGACCCCTGATGCTCTGGGGCAGTTGGGGCAGATGGGGCAGATGGGACCGGTCGGGCAGATGGGGGGGTCCCTGTCGCTGCCCCCTGGATCCGCCGGATCCGTCGGACCTGACACGTGGAAGAACAGAGCGGCCAGTCGCTTCAGCGGGTTCTTCAGCTCCAACGCAGGAGCAGGGTCGTTCGGAAAGGTAAACTCAAGTTACTCTAAAGTCTGAACAGAGTTATGACAGGGCTGGACCAGGACTGGACAAGGACTAGACCAAGACTTGAACAGGATTGAACCAGGACTGAACCAGGACTGAATCACGACTCAAGCAGATCTGAATGAGGTATTTAACGTTCAGTAAAAATATCTAAACTCCAGGATAAAAACTGGAAGTAATTATATGTAATGACAATCACAATCAGGAATAAACCAGATTACATTTGCACAAATACAGACGCAAACTTGGTCTAAAGCTGAACTCCATCTGGACTGAACCTGGACTGAACCTGGACTGAACCTGGACTGAACCTGGACTGAACCTGAACTAAACCAGGACTGAATCTGGACTAAGCCCAAACTAAATCTAGACAATTTCCTGACTAACTCTTTGAACTTAAAACACTCCACTTGGCCAAAATAAGGACTATCTCATGACTAAACCAGATCTAAACCATACAAGCCCAAGTCGCAGAACTAAACCGGGACTAACTCTGGTCTAAAATAAAAATACAATGGTGCCCTCATAAGAAACACCACATGCTGCAAATTACAAACCTGGACTAACTGTTTCAATTTGGACTTTGGATATGAATTTACAACATACAGCCTGGCCTTTTCCAAGTCTAAAGCAGAACTAAACCAGGTCGAAATCAGGTCTATCTAGCCATATCCCAGCAGCAGAAGTAACCAGTGTAGCGTAGTTTACAAAGCTGTGCAGTGGGTACATGTTATCTGCCCAGACTTGTCTCTCATTAAGAGTGCATTAAAGACAAAACACCACAGCAGCAGCAGATGGGAGGGGGGCAGATGGGAGGGGGGGCAAATGGAAGGGGGGCAGGAGGAGAGGGGGGCAAATGGGAGGGGGCAGGAAGGCAGTAGTCCCCGAGCGGCGCTGAGGTAATTTCCCTTTGGAGTCTCCTGACCTGTCGGCTCACATACTTTCCATTCACTCGACTATTTAACACAAAGAGAAAATCCGACAGGAAAATCCAAAATACACGAACTTTATGTAAAAATAGGTAAAAGTTGGCCCCTCTTTATTCACGATGGCTGCTGCTGATACTACTACTTCTACTGCTTCTAAAGCTACTACTGCTATTACTACTACTTCTACTACTGCTACTGCTACTACTACTGCTACTGCTACTACTTCTATTACTAGTATTACTGCTATATTGCTGCTACTACTGTTACTATTACTGCTACTACTGTTACTACTATTACTGCTACTACTACTATTGCTGCTGCTACTGCTACTATTACTACTACTATTACTGCTACTGCTATCTATTGCAGCTGCTACTACTGCTACTACTGCTACTACTACTACTACTACAACTACTATTGCTGCTGCTACTGCTACTATTACTACTACTATTACTGCTACTGCTACTACTACTGCTACTGCTGCTACTACTACTCCTACTATACTGAGAATGATGAAAAATACACAATATTCTATCCCTCTACTACACCATTGGTACTACTACTACTACTCCTATTACTACTACTGCTGCTACTATTACTGCTACTACTACTACTATACTGTAAATTAACAATACTACTGACATGTCTCTCTACCACTTTAAACACTACTGCAATATATGGGCTTTTGAGCTTACCCTAACCCAAACAATTCAAAATGCAATCTTGAGAAAAGTTAAAAGTCCTCAAAATGGCGTCCACGACAGGAAAAAGTCATTGTCGTTATACCATCTGAAACCAAACCAGCTGAATGTGTATTATATGTTGCACGGAGCTGTGAGTGTGCTGAGTGTACACGGTCTGAATGAGCCTCTCCACAGTGTCCCTCAGAGCCCTGCGCTCAGTGACAGCAGCACACAGCCCAGACACACGTCCTTTGTGTGTCTGTGGAGAGGTCGGGGCCAGATGTCATACAGAGCCAGTCCCTGTCACTCACCTGTCACTCACCTGTCAAAGCCCTCGTCTCTATTCAAACACAGAGGAGCCTCGAACACCCAAGGGACCTGTCTAGTGCACACCCCGTCTCTCTAACTAGTTTACTTTGATTCATAAGTGGTGTTCCACATGCCACTCGATCATGCATTTAGGGAGGAACTGTTACAGAAGTGGCATAGTAGTAGTAGTAGTAGTAGTAGTAGTAGTAGTAGTAGTAGTAGTAGTAGTAGTAGTAGTAGTAGTAGTAGTAGTAGATTATAGAGAAGTGTAGTCATTTTTTAATTCAGTTGAATCTAATTGAAATTTCATGTAATTTGAATGACAAAACATGAAATCATTCACAAAATAAGCTCTTTTCAAATGACAGACCAAAAAATTTAGACAAACTAAATTATATCTGAAGGAGCAGCGGAGAAAATACAAATGTCCCAATCGTTTTCAAAGCTTTTGTCACTTTTAGACTCACATTATGATGAGTAACCAACATTTTTGCTCATGTAAGAGTACTAGTTATTTCAATAAACATAGTACTCAAGGAGGAGTAAATGTATGCTGCTAGAGAAGTACTCTGAAAAGTACAATTTCTTTAAAAAGTAAATGTAACTGAGTGGATGTGACTGTGTACTACCTACCTCTGTCTAAATGAAATAGAAACAAGGAGGCCATTTTGATGCGTCGCAGTTTGTTAAGTTGCATTTTTACAGTACTAGATCCTCCTCGCAATTCAACTTTATTCAGATATTTGTGTATTGTTATATTGTTTGGATATTTATTACCGCACAGAACTGTTCCTCATGTATATTTTTAAGATGATTTAATCTTATACCAGTTGCCCTGAAGGTTGATATATGCGTGGCCCCCTCTCCTTTACCCGTCTATTGTTAACTCGACCTCAACACACAAAGCTCATTTTCATAACCACATTACGCCTGTCACTCTTAACAAAAGCACGGGCCGCACTTTACAGATGGATTCAGCATTTTAGACGCCGGCCAGAATTAAATGCAAATCCAGCGTAATGTCCAGAGTGTACACACAAAGGAGTTTTGAGTTGAAGCTAAAATATTGGGTCAAAACTGTAACGAAATCCAACTACAATATGTATTCTAATAATAACTAAACTTGTTGTGCAGTTACGATTTGCGATGTGACAATATCCAAATTTCTCGGTACGATATATATTGTCATATTTTGTGGAGGTTAACACAATTGTGAATATGCGACTTTTTCCTTTTAAAATACCATGATAAACCTTTGGTACTGTTATAATATAAAGAATTATGATTTGAAAGTGCTTAATAATGGTTATTTCTCCTTGGGGTCTGCACTGACAACAGCAAAGGATCATGGTCTATGTAGTTCTCTCTGTTTTTTTAGGTATTACGGTACCACAACAATGAATTGAATGAATTTGACAATATGATATCATGATATTTCAGTTATTGTTACATCCCTAGTTACAATCTTTATTTCAATGTCTCACTCATGATTAGAAATGCTCCTTCTTTCCTCCTTCCTTTTTTAATGCTAGGAATTGCTTTAAAAGGTTTTATGAGTTTATTATGACGGTGAATCAAATATTCCGTACATGACAGTAGATCTCTTTTCATAGTTTCCAAGTGAGTGATACAGTAAACCAATGGAGCTACTTGAGCGATTGTACATGTATTGATCAGTCGTGACCCAACAGTTACAGAAGTTGTTCTATGCAGTTCTTTTGTTTACTTTCAGAGTATATCGTCTATAGTTAGAACGATCCAAATGACAGCAAAAAGAGTTGATTAAAAATAAAATGTGTAAAAATCTTCCAAACAGGTTATAATGTTATAAGGTTATAAGAATAATCTATTCAGGTTTTATGCTATACTTGAACCTCCACAAATTTGGGGAAATTTCAGATTATTGTCCACCCCTACAAACTAGGGCTGGGTATCTTGAAAAAGTTGCCAATACAATACATACCTCGATACATGCGCCACGTTCAAGTGCACTTTCAATTCAATACGAGTCTTTGTTAAACCACTTCTTGTGCAAAGTTAATATGAAGCACAAACATTTTAATCATGAAAACTGTGTAAATGCCAATGTGTTGCATAAATGAGTTTCCATCATCTAAACAAGCAACAAAACTGTAGCGCTGTCACAAAATAATTTAGTAAAATATACCAAAAAATACTCTTAGTGATATATCGGTACAGCAGTCCCCGATATCAGTACTGTATAATCACATTAAACGATACGATATATCGATATTTCAATATTTTTGCACACCCCTACTACTAACTAGTAACTCTGCATCTTTACTCTGTTATTAGCCGATTCAAATAGAAATATAATGTATGTTTTGGTTATGTTTCAGGAGGTGGACCGCGTGGAGCAGCTGCAGAACAAACTCCATTCGTACTCGGTGTTCGGTTTACCCAAAGTCCCTCGTCAGTTTGCCTTTCACCAGGACTCATGGGAGGAGGAGGAGCAGGAGACAGAGCTGAGCCTGGAGGACAGCTGGCAGAGGCTGCTCGACCAGCCAGAGGTACACAACACAATACAACACAACACAATACAACACAATACAACACAGCAGCACGCATCATTAGACAAGCTGCTGTTGAAAGCGAATGTCATCTGAGACACTAAAGGAGGAAGAGTTAGTTCATTAAAGGCCCCTGTCTCCATGGAGATGCTTTTGTTTTACCTAGAGTATTCCACATTATGGCATTAAACTTCAAATGTTATCTGAGACACAAAAGAAGAGTTCATTAAAGGCTCCTGTAGTAGTAGTAGTAGTTTTAGTAGTAGGAGTAGGAGTAGAAGTAATAGGAGTCGTAGGAGTAGTAGTAGTTTTAGTTGTAGTAGTAGAAGTAGTTTTAGTAGTAGAAGTAGTAGAAGTAGTAGTAGTAGAATGAGTTTTAGAAGTAGGACTAGGAGTAGGAGTAGTAGGAGTAGTAGTACTGTAGTAGTAAGAGGTGTAGTAGGAGTAGGAGTAGAAGTAGTAGGAGTAGTAGTAGTAGTAATAAGACAAGTAGTTGTAGTTGGAGTAGGAGTAGTAGGAGTAGTGGTAGTGGTAGTGGTGGTAGTAGTAGTAGTGGTAGTAGTAGTTGTAGTGGTAGTAGTGGTAGTAGTGGTAATAGTAGCATTAGTAGTAGTTGTAGTAGTAGTAGTAGTAGCAGCAGTGGTAGTAGTAGTGGTAGTAGTAGTAGTACTGGTAGTTAAACAGAGAATATAGTATGGCATTAAACAGAAAATATTATCAGCTTTAAAGAAGTAAATATGTGAAATTTTGCTTAGAATATTTGACAATATGGCATTAAACAGACATGTAACCCAAAAGTATAGTATTTATAGTTATTTCTTTAAAGCTGCACTGTGTAAATTTTCTGGTGGAGTATATACTGTTTCCATGGAGATGTTATTGTTTTGCCTTGCATGCTCCGCAGTATGGCTTTATCTGTTTTCATGCAGACAGGCAGGTGGCGTGTCCAGGCCAAATTACAGGGCAGGTATTTATGAGCAGTAATAAAACATGTGACTGAATAAATGCCACATACGTGAGTACAACGCCCTAATGGACAAAAAACATAGTACATAGTGCACCATTAAGCACTGACAAGCAGTTCTTTTCTTTACAGATATATTTTATGTGTTATGTGTTATGTATTGTATGTTTTTTTTGTTTTTTTTTCTTTTGTTTTCCTGAAATGATAAATCTCCATACTATTACCACCACTACTACTACTACTACTACTACTACTACTACTGCTACTGCACAAAGAGAAAATTCTTCAGGAAACTCTAAAATACCCCCATGATAAATACCAGAACTTTATGTAAAATAACTATTACTATTACTACTATTACTGTTGATGTAGCTGTTACTTCTACTGCTACTGCTACTATACTGTACTATTGCTACACTGTACATTAACAATACTACTGGAATGTATGGGTTTTAGAGTGATGAAAAATACACAGTAGCCTACTACTACTACTATTACTACCGCTACTACTACTTCTGCTTCTATTACTACTGCTACTACTACTACCGCTACTGCTACTAGGACTGCTGCTAGTACTGCTGCTAGTGCTACTACTACTACTACTACTGCTGCTAGTATTACTGCTGCTGCTACTACTACTACTACCACTACTATTGCTACTGCTACTAGTATTACTACTACTGCTATCACTTACTACCACTGGTGCTAGTATTACTGCTCCTACTGCTACTACTACTACTACTACTACTACTACTACTACTACTACAATTATTACCACTTCAAACACTAATGAAATATATGGGTTTCATATAATTTACAGTGATAAAAAATTAGAGCCATTGCCATAGCGACAAACAACTCAAAATGTAATCTTCTAAAAGGTTAAAAGTCTAAAGGGTAAAGGGGTGTCATCATCAATCATGTGATTCTTAGTTGTGATTCTTTTTCGGGTTTCACAGCATTATAAAATATCAAATTATGTTTAATATAGTGTGAGTAATATTAATATAGTCATGTTTTGATATATTTTCGACACTGTGAATTCTGTTAAAGCTACACCAAGTTACCTTTTTTTTTGGATAAAGCAATAGCATCTCCATGAAGAAAAGCATTTGACGCACCTTCCACCAGAAAAGTTACACAAGGCACCTATAAAACTAAACATTTCAAATTAGAATGTATATGCCTTCAATTACCAGATATAGAAAATCATAAGCTATGTATAAAAGCTGCCTTAATAGTTCATTAATTGACAGTTTTCCCCTAAAATGCATTTAATATAACTCTCAAATTACCTCCAAATTATTTACGCTACTTTGTTTTTTACTTCTTTACTTACTGCTACTTACTACTACTTATTTCTTGACTTCTACTACTATTATTCAAAAGTAATGGTACTTACTTGGGTACAGTATTTTGATTATCTAATTTACCTACCATTGTTAAAATCTCATGACTTTTCAGACAGCTCTTTGTTGAACTTCCTCGTCTCATTCCTCCTCCGCCTGATTTCCCAGAATGCCTTTTGTGTTTTATGGTGTACAGACATCAGGACTCATAAATTCCTGTATACTGTAGATTATAACTGTTCTGTGGAATTGAAACTGCAGTTTTTTATACTGTTCTACACTTTCACCTCTCTGAGTTACATAACATTGACTATATGACATTTAAAGGGCCTATAGATATAAATATTACATTATTTTCTGATCTATGCTTTAATGTTTTCTCCTCATAAATATACGTGGAATTTTTTTGTTTCGTTCACATGTTTAAAACACAAAGCCTGCATTATTTCGGCTCATGTATTAATATCATAATAACTTAATGGCTTTGTTTTTTTGTTTGTAGACGTTGACGAGGCGACAGTTCCACCAGCAGGAGGCGATATGGGAGCTGCTACACACTGAGGTCACCTACATCAAAAAGCTCCGAGTCATCACCGATGTAAGCTTTTACAATCAATTATAAACCGTATAAAACATGACTAATGATGTAACTCTTTGCAAATCTCACAGAGCAAATGCACGGTATTATTGTGGGGAGACAAATGGAGGAGGGGAATTAGCAGTAGATTAGCATAACAAAAATAGTGGCTAATGCTAAAAACACAACAACAAGTCTTTAATCCAGTCTTTAAACACATTTTCGAACTTGATTAATACCAGTTAAAGTTGTTACCAGTTAAAAACATTTCTGATCTGGTCGTGTTTATAAAATTTTGACCATTTGCTACTGCTACTAAACTGTACTATTACTATACTGCAAATTAGCAGTACTACTGGAATATATATGGGTTTTACAGTGATGAAAAATACATATAATAGGCTACTACTACCACTACTATTACCTCTACCTCCTCTATTGGTACTACTACTACTGCTACTGTTATTACTACCATAGCTGCCACTGCTACTACTACTACTACTACTACTACTACTACTACTACTACTACTACTACTACTACTACTACTAATACTAATACTAATACTAATACTGATTCTAATACTAATACTAATACTATTACCAGAGGTGGAACCAAGTTATTGTTTTGCAAGTCTCAAGTAAGCCTGAACTCTTTGACCTCAAGTCCAAAGTCAAATACAGGCAAGTCTCGAGTCACTGGCCCATAAGTCCAGGTCAGGTCCAAGTCGTCTGCTTTGAGCTTCAAGTCATTTCAAGTCTTTAAACAAAAGTACAAATATAGCTTGGATTTTTGCAATTTATATGATTTATTCATTCATATAATGAACTAAATTGTAATTGTAAAAGTCATGGTTTAAGTTGTCTCAAATCACAGGCCTCAAGTCCTGTCATGTCAAGTTCCAAGTCATTGATGTTCAAGTCCAAGTCGAGTCCGAAGTCTTGGTCCATTTTATCAAGTCAAGTCTCAAGTCCTAAGAATAGTGACTCAAGTTTGATTCAAGTCCAAGTCATGACTTGCAAGTCCCCACCTCTGACGAGTATGACGACGACGACGACTACGACTACTATTATTAATATACTGTAAATTAGCAATACTAATTTCACATGTCTCTCTACCGTTTTAAACACTAGTGGAATATATGGGTTTACAATGATGAAAATTTTGAACCATTGCCATAGCAACAAACAATTTAAAATGCAATCTTCTGAAAAGCTAAAAGTCCTCAAAATGCTGTTCTTAGAGGAAGCAGTTGAAACAATTTCGGATTTGATTGTGTTTATAAAATTTGGACCATAGCGTCACTTATTTTTGTATAGGCAGCCTCACAGCGGCAGTAACAACTATGTTCAAATGTCTGTATTATTGTCAATATTATGATGTTAAAATGTTGTTTCCTCATCACAAACAGACTTGAAGTTGTGTTTTGTTTCATTCACACACAAACTTAGAAAGTGCTCCAATGTGTTTTATAAACACCATACATCTTCAATAGAATCACTTGGATGATTTTCAGCCCATCACACATCACAATAATAAATGGTTACTCAGGCGTGTGTGAATGAAACAATACACAACTCCAGGTCTGTTTTTGAGGAGGTAACAAAGCTCACAAGAGTCCGTTTAGTGTAATATAGGGCCTTATTATACTCACACATGTTTTAATTTCATTTCAGAAGGAAACTAGTTATTTAGCTCTAATCTGGTGTGGAATGTTCTTATGATCTTAATATCTCTGTCAGTTCAAATAAACATTAAACTCTTAACTTAATCTAGAAGTGCATCTATATTAATTTCTCGTTGTAAATATTTCAGCTGTTCCTGTGCGGACTGCTGAACCTGCAAGAGAGTGGCCTCCTCACAGAAGTGGAGCCCACCAAACTGTTCAGTAACATCCAGGAGATCGTACGGCTCCACAGCGCCCTCTGGAGTCAGGTCATGGTGCCTGTGCTGGAGAAGGCCAGACAGAACCGCGCCATGCTGGACCCCACAGAACTGCACCAGGGATTCAAGACGGTGAGTGATCGTAGTGGTGATCTGCAGGCTTTAACGATACATGCATGGTCTAATAGAGTATTTCTCAAAGTTTTCATACCAAGTACCACTTATTTACTATAAGGCTAGCCCAATTTAAGAAGAAACTGATTTAACAGTTAATTAAATGGATTCTGAATTCAGTATTAAGTCAGGTACGTTGACATCCCCACCTAAAATAGAGCCCAGATGTGACTCCACAAGCTCCCTTATATTTATATTTTGGCCAATTTATTATTTAATTTCCCTTTCTCTCATTTTTTTCCCCCTCTTCCCCCCATTTTTTAATACACTTTTTAAACACTTTTCGTCACTGTACTTACAAATATTTTCACCATCATCATTTCCTTTCACAGTTTTGTACTTTTTACTACAATCTTAAAGCATAATTTTAAAGGCATTTTCTTTTTCTTCCCCCCTTCTTTCTTTTCCTTGTTCCTTTTTTAATTTTTTATTTTTTTTTTCCATTTTATTTTTGTAATTTATTTTTATAATTTTTTCTGTTTTTTTCTTTCTACTATAAATGATAAATTGTCTTTGTTTTAAGGATTACCTATATTTCCATTATTATCTATATTTTAGGTCACTACTTTAAAGCCTTATGATTAAATAATTTCAATATTCTGACATATTTTAATTGTATTTATCCATATTTTATAATGGATAAATACAAATATTAACACAAACACTCTTAATAAAGGGCTTTAAATAGGGGTTATAGTGCTTTTTATTGTCATTCTAAACCAGTCACAAGGACAACTTAATGTACTTTTATGAGCCTCAAAAATATCAAACATTTTTAAAGGTCTTTTCAGTAATTCCTCAGAAACTTCAACTCAGTCTTTGTTGCAGTGTTAAAAAGTGAAATGAAATAACCCTGTGCTTGTGTTTGCAGTTTGGGTCTCGTTTCCAGCCGTACATCCGTTACTGCATGGAGGAGGAGTCGTGTATGGAGTACATGCGCTCACTGCACAGGGACAACGAGCTCTTCAGGACCTACGTCACGGTCAGCATAAGTATTTGTTTGTTTTGTCTTTCTTTTTCAATTACAAGAGCAGTGTGGTGTTGTGGTTTCATCAGTATATTTATAGTACCTGTGGTGGAAAAGAACGCAACTAGCCACAGACATTGGAATTTCTTTTGGGAAAATGAATTATAGAGCGGAAATCAAATGACAGCTTCTGCTTGTGGTGAATTAAATATTATCATCAGTATATTTATAGTGTCTGTAAAGGAATTAAAGCCACCAGACAGCACTGTTATTTCTTTGGGGGAAATGAATGTATTTATCTGAAACCAAATTACACCTTTGCTTTTGGTATTGAAGTTAAAGGTGTATTGTGTAACTTTTCTGGTCCGTCAATTGCTTTTCTCCCTTGACATGTTATTACTTCGTCTAGAATGTTTCACAGTATGGTATTAAACCTTTCTATCTTCATGGAGACCAAACCAGACCAAGTGACAGGTCAGATCTCACAGTCACAATGCCTGTTATTTGGTATTTTTGACCTATAAAACCACCTGTAATTGAATAAATGTAATCTTTTTAATGTCATACTGTGAAACATTCCAGGTAGAGCAATGACATATTCATAAAAACAAGCAGGTGATGTGAAGGACACCCAACCAAAAAGTTACATAGTGCATTTCTTTAAAAGAAAACAGGCAAAAAAAGAACAAAACTTGGTGAACTTAATGATTCAAATGTAGTATCCAGTATTTTGACATATTTTCTCCCCGTGTTTGTGTATGTGCAGTGGGCAGAGACACACAAGCAGTGTAACCGTTTGAAGCTCGCTGACATGTTAGCCAAACCTCACCAGAGACTGACCAAATACCCCCTCCTCCTCAAGAGCATCCTCAAGAAAACCGACGAGCCAAGTGCACGTGACATCGTCAACAACATGGTAAAAAAAAAAAAAAATAAGTTCTCTGATACAAGTTTATTTAATATCAGTATTTAAGCGGCAACAGAAAACAGTGAAACAGAGTGCCTCTTATCAACTTGGCAACCTGTTAGTTCTCCGCACAGAATACAAAGCTATATATCAAGCTATAGGTCTCATTTATTCACTAAAAGCATTTTGTTGATTTGGGGATTTCTGTCCTTGAGTTAATTATATTATTAGTGTTAACTCCTTAGTACAGGGGTCACCAAACTTTTTTCTCTGGGGGCCATATTATTACTCCTGACTGTGATGGGGGCCGGGGTTGGGTCGGCCATATAACAGAATTGTATGACCAGACCAAAATGACCACCAGCAGACCTCATAGTGTAGTAGAAATTACTAGTTTGGCATAGCCTTCCACAATACTACATATATACACATAATTCCTGGTACTCATTTGTTTATAGTTGTAAAAGTAATAAGTACTTCACACTTTGTTTTAATTTGAAATACCACGGATATTACATTTATTGCACTATAGTACTCTGCGCATTCGTTGACTGTCAGGTGACGAAAATTTGGGAATAAAAATAAATACATCGTATAATTATGTAACTATAAATATAAATACATATTCTGATATATACATAAAAATACATATAAATATCATTTTTTTAATTGAAAAAAAAAACAAAATACAAGATGCAGACGTGTTATTATTTGCCAAATAGTAAGTTATAAAAATAGGCCATGACTTTTGAGGATTGCCTCATAGAGCAGGTTCAAGTGGTGAAGAGCAGAGGGGCTGGGGGGCCGGTCAAAGGGGCGTGCTGGGCCAGAGTTGGTCCACAGGCCTCAGTTTGATGACCCCTGCTTTAGTAAATTAAAATAACATAAAAGCCTGGCAAAAACAACAAAAATACAACCATTCAAGTCATGAATTGTTCAAATGTAATGTTGATTCAAATGATGGAGCTAGTTTGTGTATTAACTCGTGTGTGTTTGAAGGTGGCCACAGTGGAAGGCTTCATCAACAGCGTGGACTCCCAGATGCGGCAGAGACAGGAGCAGCAGAAACTGGCCACAATCTCAGCGCGAATCGACTCATACGAGGCTGTAGAGGGCAGCAGTGAGGAGGTGGAGAAGGTAAGCAGCAGAACCTCTACAGAAAAACATTTAGTTTATAATTTAATTTGATAATACTTTTGGCTGAATATAATTGTGCTCCGGTTATGGCCTTGAAATACACAATATTTTAATTGGGAATATAAATGTAAAATACTAAATTAAATGTAATTGTTTTGTGTTTTCAGATATTGAAAGAGTACAACCGCTTTGACCTGATGGCTCCGATGAGAGGGACGTCATCGGAGGAGACGAGGCAGCTTCACCTGGAGGGGGCGCTGCGCATGAAGGAGGGGAAAGACAGCAGGGTAAGAAAAAACAAAAACGCAAAATGATTTCATGGAATTAAAAACAGTTTAAGAGAAGAACTCAGCCTAAATATGCATTCATAACTTTTGTCAGGTCCCTACTACACACATTCTAATTAATGCACATTCATGAAAACCTGTGTTAGGTTTCAGTCACATGATCCTGTCTGCATTTCCTTTACTCCACATCTTACTTAAATTATATGACTGACCCACACAACTAGATAACAGATTGTCAAGTAAATGCTCTAAAAGTGGTTCTATTTCCCTGTTAGATGGAGGTGTATTGCTTCCTCTTCACCGACCTGCTCCTCATCACCAAATCAGTGAAACGAGTGGAGAAAGTGAAAATCATCCGCCAGCCTCTGCTCATTCACAACGTGGTGTGTAAAGAGCTCAAAGACCCCGGTGAGTGCTACACACAGTATATGATACATCTTTATTTGTCCCACAACAGGCAAATTACAGTGCTGCAACGTGAAATTCAAGAACATCAAAATCTAGATAAAAAAGCTGTTAAAAAATGTTAAAAGACTTGTGTACAGTGCAGTATATGGACAGAATATATAGCCCCCTGATCTGATAATAGTGACTGCTCATTACAAATATTTATTTATTTGTTTGTTTATTTCATTCATAAAGTATAAGATGACATTAACAGTGTCATAACATTACACATACAAGAAATGAATGAAAAGGAGCAGAAAGAAGAGTCATCTGATGTTATCTGCCCCCTTTTCCTTTTTAACACTGATAGTTACTTTTAAAACATTTCGTCAGTACATTTCATTTCAGTCACAATTATTAATCAGTTGCAAACAGAGATCATCACTTTTATGCGCAACAACGTAGTTTTCTTTTTCATACATATACATTGCTTTGGATTTCATGTATTTTTTAAATGATTGTACTTGATCCTTTGATTTCTTTGTCAAGATTATTCCATAAATTAACTCCTAGCATCCATAGCAATGCTTCAGTCCATACGAAACATACAGAATAGTACAGAAATTAGATTATATAAATTGGGTTAAAGGTGTAATTGGGCTTAAAAACATTCCTATAAAACAAAACACACACACACATAATTCTACATATACTTTACATCATGGTGAATACTTTTTACTGTTCGAAAAATGAAATATTTCGTTTGACTTGTTAATTGCTTCGACAACGATGCCTGAAAGTCTGAAATTGGTGGAAATAATAATCTGTACTTAAGTTGTCTTTCTAATATTTAACGCTTCATGTGTTGCGTTTCTCCAGGCTCCTTTATCCTCATCTACCTCAACGAGTTCAAAAGTGCAGTGGCAGCCTACACTTTCCAAGCCAACAGCGCCACCCAGGGGAGAAGCTGGATCGATGCAATCTGCAACGTCCAGGTGAGAAAACACATGCCAAGTTTTAACACAACAGCACTGAAAAACACACGTCCTTTTTCTCAGATGACGTCATATATTAATTACATCAATTACAAGAGCTGTGTGTTGTTGTGTTTTCATCAGTATATTTATAGTAACGGTGGTGGAAAAGAAAGCAGCTAGCCGTAGATATTGGAATTTCTTTTGGGAAAATTTATTATAGGGTAGAAATCCTCAGATTAATTAATATATTAATTAACAAATGTGTGTGTAATTGTGTTTTGTAGAACCAGCTGCAGAGGCTGCGCAATGAGGAGGTGGTCCGACAGCAGAACAGTGTGAAGAGCACCACAACAGAGGAAGAGGAGGAGGAGGAAGAGGAGAGCAGCAACTCTACAGCCAGCTCCCCCAGTCTGAGGCACAAGCAGAACTCAAGGTAAACCACAATACATTACATAGACTACATTACATTATATTTTATCATGGCACTTTTTGAACTATGATAAACTGATATAAGAAATACTACAATAAGCAATACTCACAAAACAACCCTAAAGTATAACAATCCCAGTTTTATACCGTTTCTAGGTTTACCGTAGTTTTTTAACATACCACAAAAACCTTTCAAGTGTAAATATAAGGGTTATTAAATATTATTGTTTTAGTATATTCTTTAAATACTGTTATACTTTTACTATTATCTGTTGAAACAATTGAAATACTATTAATAATATTTGATTAAAATGCTTTACAGTTATAGTATAGTTAGGGATGTAACAATAAATGAAATATCATAAATGAATTACTTACTTACTTACTTACTTACTTACTTACTTACTTACTTACTTACTTACTTAAATGAATTGAGAACTACATAGACCATGATCCTTTGCTCTGTTTCAGTCCAGACTTCATGAAGAAATAACAGTTCTAAGCACTTTTAAATCAGTTAGTTATTTGGTTTATGACAGAACCAAGGGCATTTTAAAAGGAAAAAGTATTATTCACAGTTGTCTTATTCTCCACAGAATATTTCAATAAATATCGTACAGAGAGATTTGGATATCGTTACATCTCTAGTTATTAGGGGTGTAACGATATCCAAGTCTGACGATACGATATCGTCACGTATGAACCTCACGGTACGATATTTATTGAGATATTACGGGAACGTTCAAGATATGGTGGGGAAGCTCACGATTAGGGATGTTAACTATATCCAACTCTCTCGGTACGATATTATCACAATATACATCTCACGGTACGATATTTATCGTGATAAACTGTGAATATGTGACTTTCTCCTCTTAAAATGCCTTGACAAGACTTAATCCAAAGAACTAAGATTTAAAAGTGCTTAGAACTGTTATTTCTTCTTGTAGTCTGCACTGAAATGGAGAAAAAGAATCATGGTCTGTGTAGTTCCCTCTGTCTTTTTTTTTAGCTATTGCTGAACCATAACTCTTAATTTAAGCAAAAAGACTTGGTCCACGATATTATTGTGAGAACTCTGACAATACCATATCACAATATTTTAGTTATTGTTACATCTGTACTAGCTACAGTCCAACTATTCTTTTTAGTTTTGTCATTTAAATACACGTTTCGTCCACCAAAATGAAAACAAATAAAGAGCTATTAAACATATAATTTTGCACTGATTAGGTGTTAAAATATATAGACAATTTTTTTTCTTAGATTTTTTTATAGATTTCATTGCAAAGTAAAACACAAATTACTTGTGCCCCTTTTTTATTTGTGTAGTACTCAACAAAATGAACAGATGTATGTTTACTGATGTTATTTTGCTGTAGTAAACTTTGAAATGATTTAAATTACAATACATTTTTGTTTTTTTTTTCTTCAGCCAATCGGACGGCTCCACTGAAACCCTGTCAGTCATGGACATCGATGAACCCTGCCTTCCGATTTTAACCTTCACTGACACGACTATAGAAAACACGACAGACTCCAGCGTCCACTCCCACCGCTCTCTCCCCACAAGCCTGCAAAGAGTCCTGTCCACCGTCTACTCCGAACCCGACCAGGACGGGGAGCTAGAAGGACAATTTAGACCCCCAGTGCAGGTCTCTATCCATGGACAGCGCGTACGGGACCCTCTCTCCTGAATCCTTACTCCGAGAATTACAACCCCAGCAAGGCCAGAGCGAAGGAGAGGAAACAGAGGAGGAGGAGGTGGAGAGAGGAGACGAGGAGCTGGGAAAAGAGGAGCCAGGAAACGAAGAAGACGAAGAGGGGGATGCGACTTCGCTGGGGTCGCAGTTATCCGTAGTGCAGTCTTCGAAACCACGTAGAAAACCTGTGCAACCTAAACTTCACTGCTTACAAAGACTATCTACGCTTTCTCGATCTGAGGATAATCTTCTACAAAAGTTCCACAACACGCCAAATATTTCAACTTCAAACTCGCTGACTGTTAAAACGCAGGACCAAAATTCAGAAACGCTCCTCGGGCACAGCCGTAGCATGTCCGCGTTAGGCCAGAGCTACGTCGAGCTTATCGCCAATGAACTACTTGACCAATCCGATGACAGCTTGAACGTAAGCGCGCCGTCGGAAAAGCTTTGCGCTACTTTGAGGAGAGCGGAGGAGAGGCACATGAACAGAACGCTGGTCGCCACGGGAGACGGGTCAGAGGGGTCCGACGGGGAAGCGGCGCCCTCTGGTGGCGGAGAGAGGAAATGCGAGAGCGCGGGGGAGTCTGGAGAAGTGTCGTTGAAGAAAAAGAGGTCTCCAGTCCAGCAGCATAAGAAGCTAACACTGGCCCAGCTCTACCGGATACGCACAACCATGGTCCTGAACTCCACCCTCACTGCCTCGTAAGTCTTTTTGTTTTCTAATTGATTGTAAATATAATAAGTCATAATGAAATAGACATAGATAGACATAGACAGACAAAATTTATTAATCCACAAGGGGATATTATTTGGACACAGTAGCTCACACATTACAATATATTATCAAAATAAAGAGAAAAAAATCTAAATGGTAATAATACATTCAAAATAAGTAGCAAAAATGGCAAGAGACTGGTATACATATAAATGTCTAAATAAAATAAGTAATAAAAAAATATGTGTATTTAAGTAAATGGATTAGGAAAGATTACAAAGTATGGGCTACTGCATTGCAAAACCTGATTTTATAAAATACAGTATATAGGATACACAAGATACAGGAACAAGGTACTTTTAACTCATTTCAGTAGAGCACAGGGTTTACTGAACTACCACCACCACAACCTTCTCTCAACTTTCAGAATAAATCAGGACTAACCCAGGTCTTAGATTTAAAAACAACAACAACAACATACATTTAAAATGATTATAATCTAAAAATGTATAGACAGGATTTCAGAATTATAATTACTCTATTTGATGCCCATAGTAAAATTTCTCATAGAGACATGTCATTCCTGACCAAGATACGAGATTAAGAAATAGAACAAAAATGTCATTATCAAAGTAGAATGTAAACTCAGCAGAAATTTCACTTCTCTTAATCAGAAACTACCTGAACTGTCTCAACTTTCAGACTCAATCAGGATTAAGCCAGGTCCCAGATAAAAACAAGTTTGAAATGCAAAATTTGATTGCGGTAAAGAGTTTGTTCAAGTTAGAAATTAATTATATTGAGCACAGACCACCATATGTTATAGTATAAAAAAAATTAACAGAATTATAATTACTCTTTTTGATGCCCAGAGTTAAATTCTTCATACATGTGACTCCTGACCAAGATAAGTGATGAAAAAATAGAAGTAAAAATATTAGAATGTAGACGATGTCAGCACAAAACACTATGTAACATGCACAGTGTATATTTATATGTATATGGTACTTTCATTGTAGTAGTGCGATGGATCTATTTTTATTTATTTATTTATGTGTTTATTGATGTATTTATGTATTTGAAAAATGTTTAAATGCAAGATCATAGGTGCAAAACATTCATAACAAGACATATGGATTCAAATGATAAAACAGAAGAGACAATAAGACAAAATAATAATAATAATGACAGAATAAAAGTCAAGTGAGGAAATTACTTGAGGAAATGTATTTTTGTGGTGTGTGTGTGATGGATCATTGAGATATTTTCTACAAAGTTTTCTCACTTTCTTTCTTTCTTCTTCCAGGGAGGTATAACCACTCGCCAGCAGCCGTTTTGTGGCCTGATCCGGACCGTGGATGGACTGAACATCTTGACAAAAATGCACTCTCTGTCTGCCCTCTCTGCTCATATTTTTGTATCTGGACTACGACCGTTCAATCTCATTACTTTGGAACAATAACTACTTTCATTTTTTGCTGTTGAACTGAAAAAAAAATCCTCAATAAGAAGAGAGATGCGGGAGACACCAACTGCTTGCACTTTGAAGTAGCATTTTGGAGCTGGGACTTTTAAGGTGGACCGGAGACATTGACTGTAAAGGTGGGAACGAAAGGATAAGGAACTGGCTCCACCTTAAGAATCTTGAATCTGCTTTCTGTTAAACCAGCACAGTACTACTCCTGATTTTGCTTAAAGGAAAGATTGCACACTTGTGTTGAACTTCACAAAAATATTATATGTTAATATGTGAATGAATTTGAATTTTGACTGAACCAAAAATTCCTGTGAAAATTTAACACCCAAAGATGAAAGTACCAAAAACCAAGCTAACGTTCCCTCACCTAGTCTCACGGTAACTGACCATGTTGTTAATCTTTTTGGGTTGAGGTGGCTAACATTTCAAAGTTGTTTTGGTTAATTCTCTGCACTACATACACTTATAATAACTTCAACTCACCCTTAGTACCACATTTTCACAAGAAAGAAATCACAAAAACATCAAATCTTCATGAAATAAAAATGACTTGAATTCAGAATATCAACTGTTGTTTACAAGTATTTATGTAAAGCTTCACTGTGTAACTTCTCTGGAGCGGGGTATGCCACCTTGTTTCCGTAGGTGTCAAAAAATACCTTAAATAACAAGCGTTTTTACAGTGAGCGGGCTCGCCACTTCACAGATCTGATCCGAAACTTGGCCTGGTGCCGTTATCTGCTTGTTTCCGTGAAGATAAATGGGTATAATGCCGTAGTGTGGAACATTCCGATACAGACAAAATAATACATTTTTATGGAGACATGCAAGTGGCATACCTCGACCAGAAAAGTTACACAGTGCTCCTTTAATAATAGGCCTAGTTTATGAGATTTCTTATTGGTTTATATCCAAATATCTGATTACAAATTTTACATTTTCATTCTAGGACTTGGCGTTTTCGTAACTACTACAAAATTATTGTAATTGTAATTAGAAAACATTATTTTAAAGGCGTTGTATTTGATTTTTACAGTTTTGAAAACGTGAAAAACAGAACTAGTTTGGTCCAAAGTTGATCCTTTTCACAACTTTCAGGGACCAGTGTGGAGTTTTACCATCACATTACAACTACTAATCAACAACTTGCATGCTAACTCCACACTTCCTGATTATCGTTAACTGTAAAAAAGCAACAAACAAAAAAAAAGTGTACAGGACCTTAAATCCAAATGAAATAAGAGTCAAAGTAGAAGATACATTTAAAATAATCAGAAATATTGAAATTAATATTCTGATTTCAAGCCATTTCTGTTCATGTAGTTATAATTCTTTTTTGCAGTGTGGCAAATGCGTCGAAAATAAATAAATCTTTGTATCTGAGCACGTTTCACAGTTCGCTCAGATGTGTTGCTAATTTGTAAATTTCCGATGACCTCCCGAGATGTCGTAGGTTGTCAGTTTACCTTTAGTTTTGTCTCTGTGTCATATTTATTATGCCTGATATGTTTTATATATAAGATATTGTTTATAATGTTTCTTTAATATGATTTGTACATTTTTCCTTAATGTAGTCTTAATTTTAATTTGTCGCCCGGGCAACAATGTGCTCTGAACCAAAAATCATGTGTTTCCTGTTTTGGGGAATGACTTTAAAAAGTGTCTTACACAAATAAAAATGATAAAAGATAATAAACCAACATGGGACTCTGCTAATTTTTTTGTATTATATTTTGTGAACTACTTTTACTTTCATGTGGGGACCAGTGATGCCACTAACGCGCTACTTAGTAATGCGTTACTGTAGCCCAACTACTTTTTTCAGTAGTGAGTAGTCTAATGCAGTGCTATTTCCAAACCAGTATTCAGATTTAACTTACTTATCTAATACACTGTGCGTTATACTATTTTTGCATTTCAGGGCGACGTAGGTTTATTTATTTAAATTTTTTGGCGACGTGAGTTATGTGACCCCAAAGATCGTATAAATCGTCTCTGGTGACATGTTTCCTATGATGTTACGTCATCTCCACTCCACCACGAGTCAGATGTAAATAATGGAGGGAGAGAGGTACGCCTTTTGCAGCTGGAAATGCAAACATTATTTTGATTTTATTTCAGCTAAAGATGGCAACATAAAGGTTCGTTGTACACTCTGTTCGCTGCTGCTGAAAGTAACTAATAAAGTAACTTGTAATCTAACTTAGTTACTTTTAAAAGCAAGTAGTCAGTAACTTAACTAAGTTACTTTTTAAAGAAGTAATCAGTAGTCAGTAGTCAGATTACTATTTCAAAGTAACTATGGTAACACTGGTGGAGACATACTGTATTATGGATACTTTGAGGCAGAAGTGGAACCAAGTCTTTGTTTTCCAAGTCTCAAGTGGTTGACCTCAAGTCTGAGTCAAGTCAAATACAGGCAAGTCCAAGTCGAATCTCAAGTCACTGGCCCATAAGTCCAAGTCAAGTCCAAATCAAGTCCAGGTCATCTGCTTTGAGCTTCAAATAATTTCAAGTCTTTAAACCAAAGTACCAAATATAGCTTAAGACTTTTACAATTTCTCTAAATTTTAAACTAAATTGCACTTAAAAAGTCATAGTATATTTATATATGAGTATTTATAGAGTATATAAGAGTTGTAGAAAATAAGTTAGTTACATTTTTCTTTTTAAATGCAATATGCTTAGAGTAAATCATTATGGTAGGAATAGAAAGAATTCAGATTTAAAAGTGCTTCTCAAGTCTTCTCAAGTCCAGTTCAAGTCCAAGTCGAGTCCCAAGTCTTAGTCCATTTGATCAAGTCAGGTCTCAAGTCTTAAAAGTAGTTTGCAGTGACATCATACTGTGGGTGCTCTGCCTGTATCCCTATGACAGAATGTTCAGAAGTTACCACAATGACTTCCAGCAAGTTCAGCCAGTTTGAAAATCTTCCACTGTGATCTTGAGGAGCACCTGACCAGAAATTTGATTGGCCCACTTAGGCACTCATCTTTCTCTCTTAAAGTTTTAAAATTGTCTGAAAACTCTTTACTGTTTACTGTTGACCAAAATGTATTCTAAACTTTTGATTCATCAAAGTGTCCACTTTTGGCAGATATAACAGCTGAACACACTCACGGCTCGTTCTTTTCACAATAGAAATCAAATATTGTTCAGAAAGTTCTTCCCAAGTCTGTTGCAGAAGTTCCATAAATGTGTGACACTTGTAGGTTGCTTCACTCTTCTGTCCAGTTCATCCCAAACCAGCTCGATGAGGTTTAAGTCTGGACACTGTGCTGGACACTCCATGTTTTCAAGCTGAAATAAAGAGCTGTCAGTTTGAAAAATAAGTTCAGCTTTTCATTTTCATATCTCACCTAAAAATAAAATGAACTGAACTTTGAACTAGTTCAAAATTAAAATTGTGAACTATGAAAGTGAACAGTTCACTTTGAAAATGTGTAAACTGAAAAAAAGTGTGAACTTGTACAATACTGCCCCTAAATCACACGAATGTTTTATTTTTCAGAGTTGTAACTTCAGTGATCTAATTGGTTACGTCATAGGCATATTGTTTGCTTTTACAAGAAGATAGTAAGTATTTTCATGCTGATTCTGTTATTCAGACAATACTCTTAACACGGTGCTAACCTTCCTATTTACAAGAAGTTGGCTCAAAACACAACTATGAAATAATCAGAGCAGAATGTCTGACAAATGCTTTCTTAATGGTGTAATCCGTTGTAATCTGAGTAATGTAAAAAGCCTGTGTGTATGTTCCATTAAGAATCCATAGGTCATTCCAGGAGCCTGATCCTTTGTTCAACAGCAGCTGTGACAGAGGCTGCGGTAGGTCACGGACCAGAATAAACAGGCCATGACCTTTTTAATACTTCCACAACTCCGCCCTGCAGTCTAGATGTGTGTGATGATAAATAAAATACATACTGTATTTTGCGCACTATAGGGCGCTCTGGATTATAAGGTTCACTGTTACTGAATGGTCTATTTTCAAATTTTTCTCACATACAAACCGCACCGGACTATAAGGCGCATTAAACAAAACACAACAGTTAGATAAGTCAGTCAAATTTTATTAAACGTAAAAAAATCCTGTCTGAGACACTAAATTGTTAGTGTATTCACAGTAACTCATAATTGTTCAAACAGTTGGGTGATTACGGCGTCCAGCACGCCCACATCCCTCTCATCATTATCCGAGTCAGTGTGGTTACTGTTCCCTGGCAGTTCAGTGATGATTCCGGTGTTGGTGAAAGCTCAGACCACAGTTGATACTGATCCTTAGCTCAGGCGTCCACGATCCATTGGCCTTATAATAGCCTTGATTTTAAAGTGGGTGTTGTAAGCGTGTCTCTTGACAGGTGCATTTTGATATTAAAAGGAATCACAGTATGTGTTACTCCCCGATGCTCCTGCTACGGGAGCCATAATGCTGCAAGTGGTGCAGCTTTGTAGTTTACTAAAGTCGTTCTAAGACACACGAATAAATTCATATATAAGATCCTCTGGATTATAAAGCGCACACTTTCTTTTTTTGATGAAATTAAAGGCTTTTAAGTGCACCCTATAGTGCAGAAAATATGGTAGTTAGAAGCTTTTCCAATTGATTTGTTTTCTTGCACTGGGCCCCCAAATTTATGTCGACAGGCCTGGTTATAAGATTCATGTGCATTAAAAGTACACTGTGTAACTTTACCTGTGGGCTATTTGCTTGTCTTCATGGAGATGTTATTGTTTTGTTTGCTTTAGCTATGTTCAAAGTAAATAAAGAAATAATTATCACAATTATCAAAGTAAATAAGGGCACTTATTACAAATATTCAGCTCAACTGCAAGAAGAAGAATTTACATAATCCACCAGCTATATATAACTACCACTACTACTACTATTACTACTACTACTGCTGCCACTACTGCTACTACTATGAATGAAGTGATCAGGGCCTCAGGGCAAAACAAGTCAGCAGGAAGGACTGGACACAAGTACATTTACTACAAATATTCAGCACAACTACAAGAAAAAGAGTGTACATAATCTACCAGACACTACTACAGCCAGTACTGCTGCTGCTGCTACTACTACTACTACTACTACTACTACTACTACTACTACTACTGGTAAATAGTTCTATGGGAGAGCTTGAAATTTTGATTTTTTTTTTAACGTCAAATCCAATGCTTCTCCCCATTGCTTTATCTGATCTAAGGTACCCTTTGTTTTAATAAATAAATAAATACATAAAATGACCAAGGCCACAGGTAAGTACGTAAATAAAAAGACCGAGACGTAACTTAAAATATGTAATTAAAATGTATTCAAGGATTAAAAGAAGAAAGTGAAAATTTTAAATAATTTATTTCTACAAAAAGACCAGCAGTGGGTAAGACTATAAAATGGCTAATATTAATAAAACTACTAAAATAAGCATAAAGCCTTGCAGCCCCTGGGCGGAGGAACCAAATCCTGAAAACAGAAATAAATGTTACAAAGCAGCCAAACAAGGACAACTTCAGAAGGGGTAACCCCACCCAAAACAAAATGGAAAGAGCTTTAGATGTCTTGTTTTTAATGGGATCATTTTGGTTTAAAGGGCCTGTACTACGCTCTTTTCATCTAATGTTGTTTCCTCATCACAGACATATTTGGATTAAGTACTTTTCAGCATCCAATCCATTTTCGTCCGCTTATCCGGGGCCGGGTCGCGGGGGAGCAGCCTAAGCAGGGACTCCAGACTTCCTTCACCCCAGACAAGCTCCTCCGGGGGGACCCGAGGCGTTCCCAGGCCAGCCGAGAGACATACAGCGTGTCCTGGTTTCCCCGGGGCCTCCTCCGGCGGGACATGCCCGGAACACCTCCCGAGGGAGGCGCCCAGGAGGCATCCGGAACAGATGCCCCGAGCCACCTCAACTGGCTCCTCTCGATGTGGAGGAGCAGCGGCTCTACTCCGAGCTCCTCCCGTGTGACTGAGCTCCTCCCTATCTCTAAGGAGCGCCCAGCCACCCTGCGGAGGAAACTCATTTCGAGCGCTTGTATCCGCGATCGTCCTCGGTCACTACCCAGAGCTCTGACCATAGGTGAGAGTAGGAACGAAGACTGACCGGTAAATAGCTCGCTCGACTCAGCTCCCTCTTACCGCTACTACTCGACTGTCAATCTCACGTTCCGTCCTTCCCTCACTACGAGATACTTGAACTCCACTTGAGGCAAAGACTCCCCACCCACCCGGAAGGGCAAGCCACCTTTTTCCGGTCGAGAAACCATGGCCTCGGACTTGGAAGAGCTGATCTTCATCCCAGCCGCTTCACACTCGGCTGCAAACCGCCCCAGTGCACATTGCAGGTCCTGGTTCGATGAAGCCAACAGGACAACATCGTCCGCAAACAGCAGAGATGAAATCCTGTGGTCCCCAAACCGGACCCCCTCCGGCCCCTGACTGCGCCTAGAAATTCTGTCCATAAATACAATGAACAGAACCGGTGACAAAGGGCAGCCCTGGCGGAGTCCAACATGCACCGGGAACAGGTCTGACTTACTGCCGGCAATGCGAACACAGCTCCTGCTCCGGTCATACAGGGACCGGACAGCCCTTAGCAAAGGGCCCCGGACCCCATACTCCCAGAGCACCCCCCACAGGACACCACGAGGGACACGGTCGAATGCCTTCTCCAGATCCACAAAACACATGTGGACTGGTTGGGCAAACTCCCATGAACCTCGAGCACCTATGGAGAGTGTAGAGCTGGTCCAGTGTTCCACGGCCAGGACGAAAACCACACTGCTCCTCCTGAATCCGAGGTTCGACTATCGGCCGGATTCTCCTCTCCAGTACCCTGGCATAGACCTTACCGGGAAGGCTGAGAAGTGTGATCCCCCTATAGTTGGAACACACACCTCCGGTCCCCCTTCTTATACAGAGGGACCACCACCCCGGTTTGCCAGTCCAGAGGTACTGTCCCCGACCGCCACGCGATGTTGAAGAGGCGTGTCAGCCAAGACAGCCCCACAACATCCAGAGACTTCAGGTACTCAGGACGGATCTCATCCAACCCGGAGCCTTGCCACCAAGGAGCTTGCCAACCACCTCAGTGACTTCGGCCAGGGTGATGGATGAGTCCGCCTCTGAGTCCCCAGCCTCGGCCTCCTCCTCGGAGGACGTGACGGTGGGATTGAGGAGATCCTCAAAGTATTCCTTCCACCGCCGGACAACGTCCCCAGTCGAGGTCAACAGCTCTCCCCCCGCACTGTAAACAGTGTTGGTGAAGAACTGCTTTCCCCTCCTGAGGCGCCGGACGGTTTGCCAGAATCTCTTTGAGGCCGTCCGATAGTCCTTCTCCATGGCCTCCCCGAACTCCTCCCAGCTCCGAGTTTTTGCCTCCGCGACCACACGGGCTGCAGCACGCTTGGCCCGCCGGTACCTGTCAGCTGCCTCAGGAGTCCCCGAGCCAGCAAGGCCGATAACTCCTTCTTCAGCTTGACAGCATCCCTTACTTCCGGTGTCCACCACGGTTCTGGGGTTGCCGCCGCGACAGCACACAGACCTTACGCCCACAGCTCCGAGCAGCTGCATTGACAATAGAGGCCGAGAATGAAGCCCACTCGGACTCCATATCTCCAGCCTCCCCCGGAATCCGGGAGAAGTCCTCCCGGAGGTGCGAGTTGAAGGTCCCTCTGAAGAGGCTCCGCCAGACGTTCCCAACAGACCCTCACTAACGCTTGGGTCTGCAGGTCTTTCCGGCTTCCTCCTCCGCCAGCGACCCAACTCACGACCAGGTGGTGATCAGTTGACAGCTCAGCCCTCTCTTCACCCGAGTGTCCAAGACACGCGGCCGGAGATCAGATGACACGAGACAAAGTCGATCATCGACCTCCGGCCTAGGGTTGTCCTGGTGCCACGTGCACTTATGGGGCACCCTGTGCTCGAACATGGTGTTGTTATGGACAAACTGTGACTAGCACAGAAGTCCAATAACAAAACACCACTCGGGTTCAGATCGGGGAGGCCGTTCCTCCCAAACCCCTCTCCAAGTGTCACTGTCGTTGCCCACGTGGGCGTTGAAGTCCCCAGGAGAAAAAACGGAGTCCCGGTCGGTGCACTGTCTAGTACCCCTCCCAAGGACTCCAAGAAGGCCGGGTACTCAGCACTGCTGTTCGGCCCGTAGGCCGACACCACAGTGAGAGACCTGTCCCCGACCCGAAGGCGCAGGGACGCGACCTCTCGTTCACCGGGTGAACTCCAACACACAGCGGCTGAGCTGTGGGGCAATGAGCAGGCCCACACCAGCCCGCCGCCGCTCCCCGCGGCCAACGCCAGAGAAATGGAGAGTCCAGCCCCTCTCAAGGAGTTGGGTTCCAGAGCCCAAACTGTGCGTGGAGGTGAGGCCGACTATATCTAGTCGGTAACGCTCAACCTCCCGCACAAGCTCAGCTCCTTCCCCCCCAGCGAGGTGACATTCCATTCCCCAAGCTAGTCTCCATGTCCGGAGATCGGTCGCCGAGGCCCCCGCCGTCGACTGCTGCCCAGATCTCTCTGCACCGGCCCCATATGGATCCTCCTGCGGGTGGTGGGCCCACGTGAGGACGGCCCACGTCGCTCCTTCGGGCTGAGCCCGGCCGAGCCCCGTGGGGGAGGCTCGGCCACCAGGCGCTCGCTGGCGAGCACCCACCCCAGGCCTGGCTCCAGGGTGAGGCCCCGGTGACGCCAATCCGGGCGACGTAACTGGCCTTGCTCGTACACTCATCATAGGGCTTCTGAACCGTTCGTCTGACCCGTCCCCCGGACCTGTTTGCCTTGGGTGACCCTCAGGGGCATGAAGCCCGACAACATAGCTCCCGGGATCATTCGGGCACTCAAACCCCTCCACCACGATAAGGTGACGGTTCAAGGAGGGGTTTTCTCAAGCAGTATGGATGAAAATTATGAAGTGGAGGCTAATGCTCAGATGTTGATTTATGGACAAAATAGTGCAATAAAAACACCAGGATCATGCAGACCCACTGCTTAGAGAACCATCTTTGGGCATGAAAGTTTCAGACCCTTACTGCAAAACTGAAGTACTGTAATGTAGTACAGGACTACACACTGGGAGTCACTACAGGTGGTACATTTCACACAGCTTTGACGGAGGTACAATAGCGTTAATAAGGCTATGAACACACATTTTAACTCTGAATCACAGTGCACTGTAATGTTACTGAGCTTATGGGGGTAGAACCAGCTACATTTGCAATATTAACTCAATTTCTTAGCATGTTTGTCCTCTGATCCAAAGGTCGGCAGTTTGAATTTAGCAATCTAAAGTGAACCAGCTCAGTACTGCATTAAACATATCTATCTTGCATTTATTTAATAACAATAGTTTATTGTAATAACTTGGGGAAAAAAGAGTGAGATAGATACTGTCTTGATCCCGAGGGAAATTCAGGTTTTGCTGCAGCAACATTTCAACTATACTTCACAGTGGCTTTGTGTCTCAGTGCAGTTTAACAGGAGGACTGGTCAGCAGATCTGTGTCAGGACATTTTGTGTCCTGCAGCCTCACAGCAGTGTCCAGGAGGAACCAGGTGAACACTACAGGAAAGGCCTTGTTCTTACTCACTCCTCCTGGAAGGTCCTCTGCCACATTTGCTGCCACATAAGGTTAAAAAGTCTGCAGCCTTTTGTATAAAGCTGAGATTTTCTATTTTATTACTTATTTTTCATTTCCTTGTCTCTTGCTCTTTTCCACTACTTATCTTATATTGTGATGTGTGAGCTACTGTGTCCAAATAGTTTCCCTTGTGGATCAATAAAGCTTAAGTCTAAGTCTAAGTAACATGTCAAATGTTCATCGCCAGCTTTTTAGTTGGGATTTGCATCATGGGTCCTGATGGTGTAGACAGCTACACCCAGCCACCACATCAAAACTGGGACTAAACTTGGAACTAAACCATTACCCAAATCAAGACAACAACACACCCATAATGTCTCAGGACCCCATGTGGAGAGGAAAGTCTGTACATCTGTAAGTAAGTATTTATTTATATAGCACTTTTCACATACATGTGTCACAAAGACACTTTATAGATCATTATTCATTCACTCCATACCCAGTGTTGGTAAAGCTACTATCGTAGCTGCCCTGAGACAGACTGACGGAAGCAAGGCTGTCAATCTGCACCATCAGCCCCTCCGACCACCATCACTCACACCACTTTCATACTTGGCAATGCGGGTGAAGTGTCTTGCCTAAGGATACAACATTTTTATGACTGGTGCCCCCTTGTGGCTTCTGATTTTCCCAGTGTCTCCCATCCACATACTGACCAGACCCAGCCCTGCTGAGCTTCTGAGATCTGATAGGATCAAGCTTTGAGAAACCGGTATGGCCACAATCTGTGCTTACACCTTTGCCCCCACAACCGATCCACAGACATGTCACCGCTGTCTCTAAAGCAGCGTGACCAGATTTTCAAAATAAAAAAACTAGGACATCCCTGGTTTGTGGTGGTTGGTAAAAATAAAATTACGAAAAAAATTATGAGTATGTAATTAAGGAAAACTGTTCTGCACTCGGCACTACTGTGAGTCAGTATAGTCACATTTTCTTTGTGTTTTGGTCATTTTAAAGCAGCTTTTCTGTATTTTACCTAAACACGTGACAGTTTATACCTCTCTTTACTGTTGGCAGGGGTCAGATTGGTCAAAAATAGGACACCTGGGACATTTCTTGTATAAAACAAATGGGACAAATTAGTGGTTTAGGATAAATCCGCTGGGACAGGGGACACAGGACTCAAACAGGGACGTCTGGACACCCTAATGTTAAGTGTATTATAATTTCACATAACCCGATTAATCAATGCTTTAATTAGAAAATGCTTATATCACATATCATGCACAGCTGTTTCCCAGAACAGTTACAGCACATGTGGCTCGGGTCCATCACTGAATGTCCTTTAGCCTTTTATTCCATTAGCATGTTAGCATTTTAGCATGTTAGCTTGTTTGACAGCAGTGAACACAGGTGCTTTTATCAGCTAATATCCGGATTACAGCATGTTTCATCCACACAGCTCCAAACGGCAGCAGAGAGAGAGAGAGTGGGTCCCGTGGGATTTTCTGTTTAATCTGGCCCAGAATTGAAGGGCCCCTCCCGTCCCCACATCTGCACCATCAGGATTATCACATGTAATCCTCCATTTGTGAACAATTTTATTATGCTTTTAGCGCTGATGTGCGGGAGTTTAATTAATAAATGCAGCGTTCTGGAGTAATTACACATGTTGTATTAGCCAGACAGCTGTGTCCAGTGACCGCTGCTCCACTTACACTCCACTGGACTGTACAGTAAATAGAGGAAACAGACATTCATCATTTATATCGAGCTAAAAGAAGTTTGCATCAAAGAGCCATTCATCTATTATTCACACGGCAGGAGAGCAGTGCTGGAAGAAGGACTCAAGTTTGTTACCTACTTAAATAAAAGTACAGATAAGATCAGCTCAAGATCTGGAGATTGGGTCCCCATCAAAAGTACTGAAAATCAGAATTGATACTTAAATCAAATATCAAAACTAGATACTTATTAGGTATCGATGCTGCAAAAAAATCATATTAGCAGGACAAATTTGAGTTTTCTTGAAGAGTTTTAGTACATTTGAGATTTATCAAAACAAATATAAGATCACATGGTAATATAAAGAAAGCACAATTCTTTTACATATGGAAATTAAATTCTATTTTGCATTTTGTATCATCAAAATATCATAATGAGTCAATTCCTTATTGAAATCAAGTTTTAGTTTTATTATTGCGACAACACCAAGTACCTTAAAGGTGCTATATTATGCAAAATGGACTCTTGAGAGCTTTAAATCATGTTATAGAACAGGGGTGGGCAATTATTTTTCCAAGGAGCTACATGAGAAACAGAAAATATTTTGGAGGGCCGGGCCAAAATGCTTAACTCAATTCTGCATAATATTAATTGTATTTCTTTATAAAAAGTTGTAAATATCATTGTTTTGATGAGCTGGTCAGACTGTTAAGAGTTTATGTTCTGACTAAGCAATGAAAAAGTGAGGTTGCCTTACAAAAATGTCATTTAAAAAGACACATCCAAAATAAAAGCAATGCAGCTTTAGTCCATGCATGTGGTAAAATTATAAAATATGTTTATTTTGTAATTCCAAATGATCCAAACAGTCAGCCTAAGTAGTGGCCCAGGAACTGTACAATGCCCAAGTCTGATATAGATGGATTATTTGTTTATGAACACAACGGATGTGGGCTCAGGAAGCCGCTGTCTGTGCGATTAACATGAAGTTGCAACATTAGCTAATGCTGTTGTCAGCACTAAAACAGTTTATCACAATGCGATAAAATACGTTCTGATGCTAAATGAACATTAGTGAGTGGGATTCGTCTTAATGACCTGTATGCATTAAATGCAGGTGAGTGCATAAATGACGAGATGAAACGTCTCAAACTTCAGTAGCTGGACATCCACTCATACATGATCAATACACCTATCCCCGCCCCCGAGAGTCTGAAATCTGCTAAAATCCTACAAGACACTGACATGATACAGACAGACTTTCTGCAGGAGACATCCCTAAACTGAAGAGTGGCTACAGCAGATGCCTGGAAAAACAACGGACATCTCACTCCTGAAAAGTGCAGTGCAGGAACAGCAAAGATACTGCGCAGAACTCTCAGGCTCCCAGGCCTCTGGTAGAGGACTCGAGCTGGAATGAGGGTGAGAGAGACCAACCACCGTGGAAGGTTAGAAATACATTTTTATAAAGATATAACCTTACAAACATACCTGGAGTTGTACTTTGTTCCATTCATAGACTGTATAAAAGAAGTGGATTAAGCAAATACGACGTCACCCATAGTGTTCAGCGCCGCTCAAATGAGACTCGCGATGCTCACAGTTACAGGAGTGAATCTGGAGCCAGGTTCTGTGTTATGAATAGGATTTTTTGTTGGACAAAATAGCGGAAAAAAATTTTGGATCATGTGTCGCGGGTTAATACGAACATTTTAAGACCAAAATGATGAGCCTGAGTCAGAAGGAGCCGGAAGAGCCTCCTGGTGAACTTCCTATTTGGCACACGGTGGCGAGAGTGTTAGCTATGTCCACTCATATATACAGTACAGTATATGTACAGTATATGTACAGTACATGTTTTCAAGTTAACAGTTCCTTTTACATTTTGTTCTGTGGAGATTGGAAATTCCAGGTCTGAAATTATCCAGATGATTCTAGTAAAAGTACAGTATATGGAGTTAGTTTAAAAACACAGTGGAGCACTTCCTGTATTACTGACATCACAAGGTGGAACAGTGTTTTCTGTTTGAGAGAAGAACTCAGCCTAAATATACAGGATTTGTGCGTTAAACATTTGTGAATGAAACGAAACACAAGTCCAGGTCAGTTTGTGATGAGGAGACAACATTATAATGCGACAATGTGACACAGTATCTGAAATTGGGGCTATATTTAATCTACTATATATTTATGGTATACATTAGTGTTTTTATCTCTGTTCTTGCCTGTAAAAAGTCCTGCTCTTAAATCCTACTTTATAACATCAGCATCCAGCTAACCACCCAGCTAACACCAGGCGCTGCAGCAGATGTCAAAAACCATGCTGTAAAAATGTCAGATTAACACAAAGGGACACTTTAGTAAATCCTGATTATGGGAGCACTTTCATTTATTAAAGTCTGTCATCCCTGTTCTCTTTTGGAGTGGGATTAAAATCAGGTAGACACCATTGTCATCTAAACAATCCCTCGTTAAGCCTGTGCTCTGTATAATCTGACTATGGGGATTATGGGTCACTAGCAGCACTACAGCCCCATTCACTAACACGGCCTGTGTACAGGAGCGAGCTGATTGGATTTGGGACATGTTTTACAGGGCACAATAAAGACGACAGGGAACTAAAGCGTGTTTACAAGAGACGCTGTGAAAAGGCCACGGCGAGCAGAGACATACGGAGAGATCACCAGTCGACAGATGCCAGCGCTCACAGCTGGGTGGGTTTTACTCTGGGCACTCCGGTTTCCCCCATCAACCCAAAACATGCAGCACAGGTCAAATCCTCCAGCCTGACCAAGATCAGCGCAAGATCTGGAGACATCTGTCTGTTATATTTAATAAATCAACATGCTGCTTCTGACAGGTTGCCCCAGCAGCACCTGTTGAAGGACGGGACAAACGCAGAGAATCAACAAGGGATCAATAGTGCACTCACAGTCATACTAACCCATGAGTCTTTTGTTAGTTACTTGTAAAGACTGAAAGTGCGACAAAGCCTGTACACTTACTCCCAAACTGCTTTTAATGAATGGCAACTGTTTTGATCAGTGGAGCTTCGTCAGTGTGCAGGCTTTGTCGCACTTTCTATGGTCACTGTAGTAGCCGTGCACCAGTGATGTGTCTGTACCTGTACCTTTTATACTTGTAAAGATTGAACCTTTGGGTTGGTGGATAAAGAGCATTTTACTATCTAAGAGAAAGTAGCCTGGCCGACTCTCAGTTGGATGTCAGATTTGATCAAAATTAACAACTCAGACACCAGAAGATGACATAAGACTTGGCCTTACACTACAGCAGACGTGGGCATTGTCCAGCTCCTGCGCCACATACAGCCCTTTGTTTGACTCTGATTGGCCCGTTTAAGCTTATTTAGAATCACAAAATTAACATATTTTATAATTTTATCTCATGCATAGATTAAAGCTGCATTGCTTTTATTTTAGAAGGTTTTTTTTAAAATGACATTTTTTGTAAGGCAAACTCAGTTTTTCATTGTTTAGTCATAACATAAACTCTTACCAGTCTTACCAGCTTCCCAAAACAATGTTATTTACTGCTTTTTATAAAGAAATACAATTAATATTATGCAGAACTTAGTTAAGCATTTTGGCTTGGCCCTCCACAATATTTTCTGTTTCTCACCAGGCTTCAGATGAGCATGTGCCAAAGAGGGACAGAGTTGTCATAAGAGGGCTGCTTTATTACATGTCAAATACAAAACAAATGTGAACACTAAACAGATACGATAATTAAATCTTCATTTACCAGTACATGGTTTTAGAAACATGCAGTTTCTCATGGGTAATTTCTCTTTTCAAACCAATCCAGGCTGATATTAAAGCCACAGAATGTATCTTTCTTTTTGTTTTGTTGCACTAAAAAACATGCGTCTTCTTGTCTGCGAGTGGGCTTCTATTTCCACAAACCTGACCTTGGTTTGGCCTGGAGCTGGGCCTCCTCGTACTTGTTTTCCATTTAAATGTTCACATGGCTATAATATTCCCCATAGTAAAGCATAAAACTAATTGATCTCCTTGAATGTTCATAAGTATAGTTTTAACTTTCTGCTCCCACGGAATCATACAGGTCCCATACCACCCCCAGAAAGTTACATACTGTACCTTTAATTGTTAATGTATTTTAATGTATAAGTGTATTTTCGCTCTTCTATACTTAATGAAGTCAAAACATTTATAATATAACTCTTGATGCATGATATAATCGGCTTATTTAAAGAATTTGAAGAGTAAACACTTTCTTTACATTAGCATAATAGAAACAGACAGAGCTTTCTAACCTCATGAATAGCCATTGTGTTGCTCGCTACTCGCTTTAGCTACCACAGTCCAGTTCATTTACTGGTACATGGTTTTGTTGGTTAATGTTAGAAACAGGTGCAGTGTTCCCACAGGTTAGTAAGGCGACTGGAGCTCCACTGCAGTTTGAGCCTTCTCATTGTCATTGATGTGAGCGATGGATCTCAGGAGTGATGGGAAATATAATGTGTCCTCAATCCTTGGAGAAGAGAAAACCACAAAGGACGACAGAGTTTCACAAAAGCACAAGCAAATACCTACACATTCCTAGATGAGTTTGTCTATATGCCTCTGAAGCATGTTTTATTGAAATCAGGTTTGACATGTTGCATATTAAACTCTTGCTGACATATGGCCCCAATAGCAGCTGGAAAAAGGGGTAAGGTTTCATTAAATCAAAGCTTGCATCAAAGATTAAACATGCTGTTAAATGATGGATGCATAAGAATAATGATTTTATGCACACTGCTGTTTTAGTGCTGGTGATAGAGTGAAGCCAGCTGCTGTCTGTAATTCATTACACAAAGACATGACATATGCTGCAGGATGAGTGTCTAAATCCTGATAAAAGTTGTGTTGTTTTTAAATGAATAGAGCATAAGGTCCACTTCATGTAAACTGCTCACCTCAATAATTGTATCACTGTGAAAGAGGCTTAGAGTAATTACAATATTGTCTCCTCTGGACTCAGGCCTCAAACAACACAAACCAGACTTTTCTAACTCATTGTCAAATTAAATGGAGAATCTACAGTAGAAGAGAACACAGGGATTAACATCTAAATCTGACACATTTAATATTTACAATGCAATCACACAATTACTCTGACAGTGGGTTCTCTACCTAATACCTGCTGGAGAGTTGGGACCACAGAGGACGTATGTGAGCGTGTCTAGTCTGAATGAACTGAAAGACAGAGAAATAAATATTGTACGTATAAAAAGAAATAAACTATTAGAGCTGCCAAAAGTATCAACAATCAATACTAAAATTAGATACTGATTTAAAAAGGTATCAATGCTAAAAAAAAGTGACCTTCACAGGACAGAAATGAACCTTGATCTTGAGTATAGTACAGAAAAAGTGCTTTTAATTATCACTGTGGTATTGGAATCAATATCAAATCTATTCCCTAGTATCAAAATTTAGTTTAAAATGTTTGTATCATCACAACACAGCTTTTACTGTTTTTAGTTATAAATACACAATAGGAACAGTTAGTAAGTTTGACGCATTGCAAAAGTCTGATAAAGCTGTCGTCATGATGCAATCTGTTCTGCACGGTTAGGCCACAGCTATTGACTTTTGAGATAAGAGAGGAGCCACAGATCAGCACTTTTGGTTAGTATTGTTACATGTACTCTATTTTCTCTAAGTTACAGTGAGATAAATATCCTTAGCTTAGCTCAAGGGTCTCCAACCTTTTTCCTCCAATGAGCTACTTTTACAAAACCAAAATGCCAGAGAGCTACAACTTTTAACAGTCACAAGAAATAGAGTGAATAGATGAGCCACAGCCTTAGATGAGGAACAGTTGGATGCCTATAAAACATGAACTATTATCCATTTATGAGTGTATCAAATTTAGGCATCAAAATGATACATGTACAATGGTAATCAGCATTTAATGAATCAAATTTGACATATTCAGCACAATACGTGTAATTTAGAAATCCCTTAGCGAACTAAATAGAAGGGGGTAGAGAGCTACTGGTAGCTCCCGAGCTACAGTTTGGAGACTGTTGAGGAAAACAGCCTTTTCCTCTCGTGTTCGTTTCTGCTTAGATAAAAATACACTTTAAACAGAAATAAAGTCCAGATAATTTACTTAATCCAATATTAGGAAGTCATACTTGTACAAGGAGTCTGTGCTGACAATCCCATGCAGAGACTCAATGTTTTATACCTATACAGTGACCTTTATACATAAACTATAGTGGGAGGCTGCCGTGGTTTAGACTTAGTGCCTCTTCGCTGGTGCATGGGTCAGCCAGGCCTCTTGGCATATTGCACAGTCCAATCAGACTCCATCCAGGGTGTTATTTGGGTAACAAATCATGACATCATCCCTTGCAGTAGTTCTTGTCCTATTTAGTTAATTTGCAATTAGATAGATTGGAATATCCTGCATTTGTCTTGACATAAATCTTTGAGTCTCACAGCTGTGATCAGAGCCCTTATCTTCAAATGACCTCGGTACAAAAATGAACTATAGAAGTGATTATACAAAATAGCTAAGCCTAGTTATTTATGCTATAAGACCCCTGGCTTAGGTAGTATGTCTTTATACGCCAATGGGTTATACCAATAAGAATGTTGTGTATTGTATGGTTATGTACGTAGGCTGTCAAGTTAAACATAAACTAGGCTATGCAATGTATCTGAGGAGCACAACAAAATATACACATTGTCACAACCATTTTCAGTCTTTCAAATATCATAATATAGAAATCATAACAATTTATAAGCCTATAGTTGTGTTAAAGATGGTGTGTTTGTCTTCTTTGCCATTCTCCATTGAGTCTTACTACAACATTAATCACATATAAAATGTAAACGCTGTAAATGCCAGTGGATTTTTCCAGGGATAAACAGCTGAATCCAAACATAGGCCTTTAGCTGGTGGACAGTCAGGAGCGGGGCTGTACTTCTGTACTTCTGTATACACTACATCCTGTGGCCATAGGCGTCTGTCTGCTCTGGCCCGTTGTAAATTCCTGCAGACTAATTAACCAAATAAGTCCATGTTGTGGGTCCATCTCCAACAGCCTATAGGCCTATATATAAAGATGGCAATTTCTCTTTTCAAACCAATCCAGAATGATATTAAAGCCACAGTATGTAACTTTCTTTAAAAAAAAAAAAGTTTTATTGCACTGAAAAACATGCATCCTCCTATCCAATGAGGTCTTTCGATATTTTATGTCATTAAGTCCTTTTTTCAGATTAAGAGTTTCCACACGAGCACGCGAGCAACAAAACACAAAGCAGAACAGGAACAACTCAAATCGGACACTTCTGATCACTGTAAAAGAGAGAACCACATTATGGACTGGGACGGAGCAAACATCATCGTGGCAGAGGAAAACAAACACCGTCGCTGGATGAAAGAGGCAATCGAAATACAGAAACGTGTCCATGAGACTATAAACCGGGACAAGGGGGCTTATTTACTCTAACTCACCTGGGATACTGTCCTGAGGAAGTGGGACTGTAGATGGCGCTGTCGTCCTGCCTCCCTTGTGACAATCTGTAATATACAAAATCTGTATAAATCAACTGACCAGACATGTCACAGCAACATCACATGACCACTTTGAGGAAGACCACTAATAAGCAATCGAAACTGTCAGGTATGAAAAACTAACTCTTGGACTGAAAAAAAAGGAACCTAATAACATATGTCCTCCTGATTGTGAGTGGGCTTCCATCTTCACAAACCTGACTTTGATTTGGCCTGGAGCTGGGCCTCTTCGTGCTTGTTCCCTTAATAAATGTTCACATGGCTATAATATTCCATATAGTAACGCATAAAACTCATTGTTCTCCTGGAAGAATGTTCAAAAGTATAAGTTTTAACTTTCTGCTACCATGGAATCATACAGACGCCATGTTAAAGTTACATACTGTACCTTTAATTGTTAATTTATTTTAATGTGTAAATATATTTTCACTCTTCTATATTTAATGAAGTAAAAACATTTATAATATAACAACTGATGCATGATATAATCAGTTTAGTTAAAGAATTTGAAAAGTAAACACTTTCATCACATTAGCATAATAGAGCTTTCTAGCTAACCTCATGAATAGCCATTGTGTTGCTCGCTGCTCGCTTTAGCTTCCACAGTCCAGTTCTAGTTTATCTCTGTTCATTTTACGTTTTTTCTATACATTTTATCAACTTTCCACACACATCCTGTTTCTTGTTCCCAAAGATGCTGTGTCACTAAAGGGTTAAGCGCAGGAGGAGCCGTGGTCAGCCTTGCGCGCATTGGGTGGAGTGAAGTTTAGACTTTACTATGACAAATTAGCCAAGAAGAGGACTGCAACATGGCTGAGTAACACATCACCACGATAAAACCCATTCAGAAAACCCCTAAAAACAAGACAATTCCCCGCGCAAAAACACGACTTGACAAGATTTTACAATGAAGGATGTAAGTGAGGAGTCGCTACTGGATTACTTCTACACCACCGGAGGAAACTCGGGCAGGGTCAAAAATGCTGATATCCTGAAGACATTTAAACCTTTTATCGGCCACAGTGACTTGCAATTACGAGGTGAGTATCCGCTTTTTCCCTCTGTGTCGTTAAATGTGACGAAAATCACGCGTAATACCAATTTTATGACATATTACGCACGCCATCCATCGTTGTCTTATTCAAATTAGCCTGACCGCGTCCTATCTGTTGATATGTGTGAGTGAGACAACGTGTGCCAGCATAAAATATGATACAACTAAGTGTGTTCTTGCTATAGCAGAATTGCCTTTTTGTCAGGCTTTTCAGTGGGAAAATAGACATCTGTTTTGTGTTAAATGTCCCCCACAAATCTGCAGTTTTAGCAGGAATTGTGTCATTTCCTTGCCCCCTCCTCAGCTCCACCACCGTCCCCAGTGACTATATGAGCTGACAGTGCAGGAGAGTGTATTGTAGGACTGTATCTCTGCCCATGCTGTCCTCAACCTTCCTGCAGAAGACATTGATTTCACTGTGTGTCTTACATCCAGGCTGAGTCCTTTGCTCTTCTCTCCTCCTCCCACTAAAATGCTTATGTAATCCTCTCCTGAATCAATACTGGCTATTTTTGCCTGATTTTTTTATTTTTTTTTGCAGTGGATGGAAAAACTATCCAGATAAGATGATTTCACAATTTTGACCACCGTAATTAACAATCATTAATCATATATAGGGTGATCAAACTTTTAAAAAACAGGAACACCCCCGGGTCTGTCGTGTTTAGCAATAATAAAATTGTGAAACAAGTGTGTAATTAAAGAAAATTGTTATGCACTTTTCCCATTCATGACTTATTCACAATAACATCTGAGTCAGTACAGTCATATTTTCTATGTTTTTGACATAATTTTACCTAAACAAAAACCTAAAATAAAAAACCTAGACAATTTATGCCCCTCTTTACTGTTGCCAGGTATCGAATTGGTGTCCCCAAAAATAGGGACACCTGGGAAATTTCCTGTATAAAACTGGGACAAATCATTGGTTTTGGATAAATCCACTGGGACAGGGGACACAGGGCTCAAAACCGGGACTGTCCCGGGTAAACAGTCACCGTATTTACAGTTTATACCACTTGTCTTGACTCCCTCTTCTTAACATGTGGTGGTTGCTAGGTTTTTCTGTAGTCACACTTGCCCCTGGGCAATCTGACAGAAGTGTCGCTGAACACGTTCCTTCTGATGCTGAGAAGCATCTTGTCCCTGCCCTGGTTCACTCCAAATGGAGTTCTACACATTATCAGTTTGGAACGGCTCCCAATGATAGTGATTGGAAAATGAGGAGTGTCATGGCGACTATTTGAATCTGACCAGTAGGAGTGTGCAAAAAAATCAAAATATCAATATATCATATCGTTTAATGCGATGATACAGTATAAATATTGTGGGAGTATTTTTTGGTGTATTTTACTTAGTTATTTTGTTACAGTGCTAAAGTTTTGTTGCTTGTTTATTGAAAGGAAACCTCTTTATGCAACACATTTGACATTTTCACTGTTTTGATGATTTAAATGTTTGTATCTCATATTAACTTTGTGCAATAAATGGTTTAAAAACGACTTTTAGTATCACAGCCATGTGTTAGCCATAATTTTTTTTATTGAACTGGACCAAATCAATCTGAAATATATCTTTTTGAAACAAAAGTGCACAGTATTGAGATATGTATTGCATTGTGGCCTATGTATCGAGGTATATATCGTATCGGCAACTTCGTACTGATACCCAGCCTTACTGACCTTTGGAAGCCTCACAACAGCGAAACAAGATTTAAAATCTAACTTTAGAAACATCTAGCTGAGAGAAAAGCACAGACATTTTCCCTGTCCACAAATGCACAAAGGACTTTGTTTTTCCACAAACAAAACAGTCTGTTTTGACACTAATACAGGCTGAAGTACGTCTGTCAGCATCACCATGTTTGTATGATTTCTTATTTGAAATCCATATTGCTATAACCCATTGCATGTTAATACACTGAATATTGTTATGCATTGTAGTACCCAGGTGTTAGTGTCATTTCAATTTACATTTTTATTCTCAGGAAAAGGTTTTATACACATCTAGACACCACAAGGACACCCTGACAATTTCCAATCCAAAACAAGGGTGGATGGCTCAAAATGAGTGTTTTGCTTTGAAACCAAAAAGTACTATAATTTGTCTGACCTCAGTCACTGCAAGAGGCCGTTGCCTCATTCTTGAGAGACATCAGTTTAATCTAATTGTCTTATTTACTTATCATTACTGACTAATAAACCGGTCCAACAACATAATGAATCAAATGAAATATAAGACCACAATGTTTGTTCTGCACTTTGGCCTCTGCTCTTTGCTAGAAATGTCACATGTGTTTCTATTGTGAGAGGAAAATGTGTGTGATTAGATTACTGAAGTTATCTCCCAAAATGAACTTGTAATTCTGGTTATGACAATATCAGTTCTACGACAGCATTGTAACAAGGAACACTTTGTACAAGTTGGGTTCATATGACATCACAATAGAGTGAAAACTGAGCTGGAGAACAGGGCAGAATTCTGTGGTAGAATTTGCTGTGTAACTGTGAATGCAGATTTGTTGACCTGGTTTATGGTTCATACCTCTATAATTACTGGGCCTATCCGCATGAAACAAAAGCTGGCACAACATTCAACATGTTCTCTCTTACTATAAATATGTGGCCATACCAGCTTCTGTCTGGTCTCCGCAGATCTCAGAAGGTAAACAGAGTCTGATTAGTACTTGGATGGGAGACCAATGGGAATTCCAGGTGCCAGTGTGGGGTACCAGTCTCAAAATATTGTTGTTGTGTCCTTAGGCAAGGCACTTCTCCCACATTACCTAGTATGAAAGTTGTGTGTGCATGAGTGGTGGTGGTTGGAGGGGCGGATGGCGCAGATTGGCAGACTCTTTTCCGTCATGGAAGTTTTGATTGTCCAAAAAAGTGCTACATAAAGCTGATCCATTCATTATTTCCACCTATCAAAATCTAGCCAGGCTGGCACCACCTAGTGTCTCCACTCAATTTCATTTCTCTCCAGCGACTAGGTTAGAAATCAGAATACACTAGATGGTTTGCAAGAATTCCAGAAGTTGTAAACCACCCACGGGCCAATCAGCAAAGAGCTATGAAGCCATGACAGGGTCCCTTTTTCTGGAACAGCACAACAGTAAACAAAGCATTCGAGATGGATGTAGACGAGAACACAGACATTCTGTGTTGGCAACAATTCCAGAGATTGAGGCTTTAAAGTCGGAAAAAAGAGAATGTTTGGTGAATTTTATCAAGGGGAAAGACGTTATTGGCCTTCTTCCTACGGGAAGTGCATTACATACGTCAAGACCAAATAGCAACATACATACATATGAACGAATCCTAATGCTGCCAAAACCTTCCATATGAAATTATAACATTATTGAATTATAGAACATGAACACAACCTATCCCACTGTCCCAGAATCCTGTCATTCAGAGTGACCTTGAAAGTAGCATTGGGCAGATGTGTTGTCAGTTAACAGCGGTTTTAGAGCCTTGATACTGGGCCATCTGACACAGTTCTCCAATTAGAAGAGTGCTCTTCTGCGTGAGCCTGTCTGAGCATGTGCTGAGCGAGAGGCTTTGTGTCATATTTAATCATAATTAAGACCAGATGCTCACAATGAAGCTGCATCACACATAATACAAACTGGGACAGGAGGATTCAAGCAGCGACCACAAGGTATTTCAATATGGTTTAAACATTGCATGTCTTGCCTAAGGACACAACGACAGAACCTGGTCTGAGCTGGAATCGATTAGTATATCAGTTGGCTGATATATTGGACTTGCACTTTTTAGCATTAGCGGCTCGTTTATCGGCTATCAGCTCTTAATCTCCAGCAGAGGCCGATATTTAGTTTGGGCTGACCACCTGAATAAACTAAAGACGCAATGCTTTATTTGAAGTGTAAAAAAAGCACGGCACAAAATGGGACCACAGTGCTTTGTAACAGGTTTGTAGGTCATTGTCATAGGTCTGTGATTCTCAAACCTTTCACAACAAGTACTGATTTCGACACTATAGCTTTAAGTTTTTGCCAATACCCAGAATTTATTTCCTTTAAACAAAAATAAAATAAGACAAAACTGATCCAAATGTGTTATGTAACTGTTATGTATCCCTCATGTAACTCCAGAACAGCTTTGTGTAATTAAAAATTGAAATATTATGACAGTTTCTGGCTTGACTACTACCAGTATTATTACATCCATTTATCTGTCCAACCAGGATATAGACTGAACCGATATTTGGAAGATGATATTTGATCCAGCAAATTTTTCAGCATTGGCACTGATACTTGATACTTGGGGTGTGCAAAAATATCAAAATATTGATATGTCATATCGTGATACAGTACCAGTATCGGGGACTGCTGTATCGACATATGGCCAAGAGTATTTTTTGGTGTATTTTACAAAATTATTTTGTTACAGTGCTAGGTTTTGTTAGCCTGATTCATCAGTCTGACCTCGCTCGACGTTAGGCGGGTACTTTTTCATTTAACCAATCTCTGCTATTTGGTCGTGATATATGTAATGGGCTGCGAATGGGGCTAACTGGTATATTAAGCTTTTCTCAAATCCCATAGGGAGAAGGACAATAACGTCTTTCCCCTTGATAAAAGTCACTGATTACGGCTTTAAATCCTCGATCTTGGGAAACGTTACCAACAAAGAATGTATGGCTCTTCGCTGATTGGCAGGTGCCCGAACTTGCACTTCTGGGGTTTTTGCGAACTGTCTAGTGTATTCCGATTCCTGACCTAGTTACCGGAGAGAAATGAAATTGAGCGGAGGCACTAGGTGACGTCAGCCTGGCTAAGGTTTTGTTACTTGTTCAGGGAAAGAAAACTAGTTAATCCAGCACATTTGACATTTTCACTGTTCACTCGATGATTAAAATGTCTGTATTTCATATGAACTTTGTATAAAAAGTGGTTTAACAAAGACTTTTAGTATCACAGCCATGATTTAGCCTTTATTTTTTATTGAACAATATCGAATCCATTTGAAATATATCATATCGAACCGAAAGTGCACTGTATCAAGATATGTATCGTATCGGCAACTTCTGAATGACCAATCGGATACTGCTATCAAATAGGGCTGGGTCCCTATTTGATAACAGTATCCGTTTGGTTCATTCCTAATCAAAAGGAGGACACCCGTGATACATGCACCACTGATTGAGAAACTGCCATAAATTATGTTTCCTTATTATAATATTTTTATGTAGACAGTAGACTGCATAGAATGTAACTGAATGTTAGTAGTATCTGTCTAATCACTCTTAACATCTGAGTCACTGTGAACTGATTCTTAATTTTAAATTGTTATATTGATTCACAACTTTTTTTTTTTTTTTTTTACTTTTGAGTAAATTATCCCCAAACTTGCAAACTGTAAATTCACCTTTGACTGTCTAGTTTTGGGGAGTAAACAAGTGCATGTTTGACAGTGTAGCTAATAAATAACTCACATGTGTACAGATCTCACCGTAGACTGAAGGAATGCTTTTGTCAGCGCATATGTGAGTCCTGCTTCCTCTGTGTTTCCTGTGGGTTTGTCACAAAAACAGGAAGCCGTCAATTGTCCAGCGCGTCACTCCCAGTACACCTCTGCAGCGCTGGGATCTCTGGAGCTGGAATGTCCTTATTGTTTGGACATTTAATGGGGGAGACAGTACAGTAGGTCTAAGTGTGAGCTTGTGAGCTTCAGGATAGATTTTAAAGTTCTTTTATATGAGAAAACACAATGATGTTACGTTCGGGCGACAACCATTTTGGTAGGCAAAAAGCGTTGTATCAACAGTCAACATCAACATCAACATTGTCAACAGTTATCGCGTACAACATCCCCACTGTCAACAGTTATCAACGTACAACATCTGCAATCGTCATACAACAGTCCAGCATCAATGTCGTCAACAGATATCGGCGTACAGCATCAACAATTGTCATACAACAATACAACATCAACATCGTCAACAGTTATTGGCGTATAACATCAACTTCGTCAACATTTATCATAGAGTTTTAACTTTTCAAAGTATCGTTTTTTAATCTCAGCATTCAGTAACTAAGATGATGAAGTCATGTCCAAACAATTAAATGCAAAACCTACTATAAAATAAGACAAATTATCTCATACGCAACACAACTGTCAGCACAAACGAGTGGCCCCACTGACTTTTTGCCTATCAGCCACTGTGCACGTGCAGAAAAGCCAGATGTAAACAAAAACGTTTTCTCGTATTGTTTCATAAAGCTCTTAACGGCCTCCTATTTATTTATCTGATCTGCTTTTATCATATGAACCGTCTTGGACTCTCAGGTCCTCAGGTAGTCATCTTTTAACTCTTCCAAGAGTGCAAACTAAAACTCACGGTGAGGCGTCATTCAGTTTTTACGCCATCTACTTGAGAAAAATATTCACCCTGTTACACTAATATTGCACTGGTCTCTTCTCAGCCTGGTACTTGTATTAAGATTCTATTTAGAAATTCTCAGATATGGGTTTTTCGTGGCATGCTGGTACCAGTCATTTTGAATCCAGAGAACCTGCTGACCAATAAACCCTGCCAATATTTTTGTGCCAATTTGTAGAGCCAATTTTGGTAATTTTCCCCATAGAATATGATTTGAATTTAATGCAAACTCATTCACAACCTTGTTTTTCTCCAAAATGTACAAGAGAGCCGTGTAGTCACGTTTTGCAGTACCCTCTTTGGACTCAAGTGTTCAAATATAGCTTTATGCATATATTCTTTCTGCATATTTACGCAGCTGGGTGGACTAAAGAAAATATTGGCCTTTGCTGGAAAATGAAGGCAGGTAATTGATACCTTAAAAAGAACAAATAGCGTTCCATCTCTAATTCTTTCCCTAATTGGACAGCAAAATAAACAAATTCATTTTGACATTTGTAGATAAAGAATGGATGTTTTAAGTGTTTAGAATCTGCAAAACACTGTTACATGTGGTGATGTTTTCTAAGGAGGTTGTGGTGTTACTCATGTGTGGTCGAGTGGCTGTGAGTCACCAAAACAGCAGTGGTTTTTTATGGTTTGCAGTGTTTGGAGGCCTTAAATACATTGGAGCAAAAATGGAATGGTACCAAGCTTCAGAATGGAGTGTATTATTATGGCAATCCTGGGAATGTCTGGAAATGTTTTGGTTGTAACTGTTTGTATTTTGCAATGAAAGAAAAAAAATCACATTCCTTGAAAGATTACACTGCTTGCATGTCTTGTTTAGTTTTTTTCAAATCAGCTCTTTTTGCAAACTTTTTCATTAATGCAGACACTAAACTCAGTATTCTAATTTTGTATATCTCCAAAACTGTGACATTATAATTTTCTTTTTATGTTTCTGTATACTCACCTTACAACTATTATTTTGCAAAAATATAGCTGGCATGCTGCAGTGCACAGAGCCTATTAATCACTTTTTCTATACCTGATTAAAAGGGGCGTGATTGACAGGCTGATTAACCAATCAGAAGAAAGACTTTGGGGAGTATCCATGACAGAAATAAGCTTGAGTCTGACCAAAGCTAACTCAGGCCTGAAGTTTAAGCTGCGTTTTGTGCTCGCTCCCGGTGACACTGAGAAGACCAGAATCAACGGAGCAACGACATCACAGAAAATGAGCTGAAAGTGTGTTTTTTGTGATCTGACTAAACAAGAGAAGAGGATGAACAAGAGCTTGATTTGGGACATGGAACTTGTGCGTAAAAGTAAAACAATAACGGAGATCTTCACATGTAGCCTAACAAGAAAGGATCAAATCTGCGCTGACATGTTTGCAGTTTGACAGAGAGCGAGAGACCAGGGGCTGAGGAAAGAGAGATGATGAAGGAGTGAACAGACAGAACTCAATGAAAACCAGCTCAACCTCAGAGTCCAAACGGCATCTGTCTGTGCCCCTCACAACAACCACATGTGCAAGATAATTTGAATGAAATAATGGTCATAGGCTTTTATATGGTTTGTGCCTTTTTGAGTGCAGCATCCACAGACACGTGTGCGTAGCAGCGTACGACCGGTTTAAACTGCATCAATACAATACATAACACTTGTACAGCACTTTTCAAGATACTCAAAGACACTTTACATGGAGAGACAAGGCAGAAACAGGTGTTTTTGACTGAAATATTTCTTTAGATATTCTTGGAGACAAAGCTGTAATAATCTTAGCCTGGACCCGACTTGGTGTGTTTCTGAGTGCTTGTTACTGCGCAAACTCAGCACCATCTCTGGTTTGTCACTTTGGTGGAGCGGAACTGAGGATTTAACAAGCCTGGATTGGCCAAATAAGTGCGGCTTTCGTTGAACTTGCTTCATGGAATACCCCCATGGTCTGTTAGTGTAAAAACAAACATGGTGGCCTATACTCCTTGCTTGTTTACATGAAATGCTTGAGTAGAATCTACACTCCCAACATGGCCTTCAGTGCTGAATGTGAAGTTATTGAGGTTACCATGGTGATGCTCACTCTTATCTCCCCTGCGTGCCGTTAAGCATCTCTATTCATGTAAACACAGTTAGCTTTATCTAAAGAGTCGTTTGAATGTTTTGGTTCCCACAGGAAGGACTCAGCTCAGGTATGAAGAGGCTCTGTCTGTGTGGGATTAAACTGAGCTGGAGGGAGTGGCTTTAGATTCTAAAATCACAGTTTGTTTATGGTTAGATTAAGTGAAAACATCCACAGTATTGAAGGCAGTGACTCTTTTAACCTGTTGCTCCACCACCTGTTTTCTTTAGTTCTTTTAATGACCCTTGTGGGTGGAGAAATGTTGTATACAGTAAAATGTTTTTTTTTACTGTGTGTACTATGTAATTTTTCTGGTAAAGGGTCTGTCACAAGCTTGAGGTGGCATTGCTTTGCCTTGAATGTTCCACAGTATGGCATTAACCATGGTTACAAGCATGTGACCATACCAGGCTTAGATACAGGTCAGATCTGTAGAGAGGCGTGCCTGCTAACATTCATCTTTTTCACAGTATTTTTGAGGGATTAAAACACCTGTAGTCGAACGATGCAGGATGGATAAGTTTAATGTCATACTGTGGAACATCCCAAGCAAAGAAATGACATCTCCATGGAAACAAACAGGAAGCAGACCCTACATCAGAAACGTTACATCTTTAAAATAGCCTCCCTATAACAAGCTATAAGGAGGTCCTCGAGAACACTCTACTCTCTGTTTCCCATAATAACTCTTTCAAAGTATTACAAATTGGTGTCTATACTTAGTTTTGACATGTCTTTTTTTCTTTTTCCCTGCAGCTAAATACAGAGAAGAATTCAAGCTCATAATCGACCGAATCGCAGTGGTCAAGTCAGAGAATGTGAGTAAACTATTTCAGCTCTTTACCTTATATGGACAGTTTGGGACAAGTTCAGTACTCCCTCATTAATGAAACACTTTGTTAAAAATGTTTGACTTTTTAAGGTCCTATTATATTACTCATGATAGAATGTAGTTACCTAATCAAAAACAGACCTGGAGTTGCGTTTTGTTTCATTCACACATGTTTGAGTAACCCTTTATTAGTCTACATCTCCAGAGCTCAAAATGCTGTGATCCACCTTGTGATGTCATGAAGCAGTAATTTTCAAGTTAAGAGCTCCTTTTTCTTTTAGTTCAGCAGAGATGGGCAATTCCAGAGCAAACAACAGTATTATAATATATCAGAAAATAGTGAAATTTCAGCCCTTTAAGGGTTTAAGAGATAGCATTTTCAAATTTGAATTGAATAAAAACTCAAGGTTTACTCCCAAGAATCAGCAGCTGCAGTTTTCAGTTCCTCTTCTATCATTCTTACTCATACTGTAACCCCAACCGTCATCATGAAAATTAGTAATTGAGGACTTTTTTTCATGACGTGGAAATTTACTTGTGGTGGTTTTCATATACTGGGCAGTACCAAAACCAAAAGTACTCACTACCATTGTTATATTCATTTTATATTATTGATACAATCATCAAGACTTTTCTATTGGGGGATCTACCACCTGCTTGTCTCCATGAAGATATTATTGCTTTGCTGGAAAGTTCCACAGTATGGCTTTAAACGCTCATGTTTTGTATTTATTTAAGGTGATTTACAGGTGTTTTTATTGCTCAAAAGATACATTGAAAAACATGTTCACTGAGAGTGAGTTTGCTTCTCCACAGATCTGACATGTAACTTCTGTCTGCTTAATGCCATTCTGAGTAGAGTTTAGAGCTTGGGCAAGAATCAAAACTCTTGAACACCCAGGCAAAGTGATAACATCTCCATGGAGACAAGCATGTGTTGCTTCCTCTACCAGAAAAGTTGCGTTCACCTTTAGTGTACTCCTATACTGGAGTGCTCATCCTCTGATCTAAAGGTTGGCAAATACGAATCTTGCTGTTGACATTTATAATAATATATAATAATAATATATAATTCATAGAAAGGTCAGATCCACTGACCCACAGACACTGTTATTGTGTCCTTGGGCAAGACTTAACCCACCTGTCTGCGTATATTTGGGTGAGTGGTTCCTTGATGTAAAGCGGGTTGAGTGCCTTTGAAGATAGAAAAGCCTTATAGTGAGTTTAATGGGCCGCACTAGTTTAGTTGGTAAGAGCATTTGTCAGCATTTTTGTCAGTTTGAATCCAACTCTCAACCTAAAACATCATTGATTGAGTGGTCTGATCCACTGACTCACAGATTGATGGTGCAATTTCAGCTCCCACAGATGATGTTGTCCTTGGGTAAGACTAGTGTCTGTGTACACTGATGTGTGTGTGTCAATTTCTTATTTCTTATTTACATATTAATGTAACTAAAATGTAAATATGTAAAGATTATAGCCAGTGTGGATCATTTCCATCTTCGGTCCCTCGGCCTCAGGTTGATGTCAAATCATCTACAAGACAGGGAAAAGTAGAGCAACAATCACACAAAAGTACATAACACCAGCACACTCACTATACATACAATTAATTTCACACAGTTCATTTGAAGTTCGAAATCAAAAGTTAAAGAGTTAAACCAACAACCCCTTAGTATAAAAAAATGTATAATTTTGTTAAACATGGTGCCATATTTAACCATTGAACAACCACTGTTTTAAAGCTTTAGAAAATTCTGCCGGAGTTGAAAGCTCTTGTATCTGAGCTGCACTGTCTTCATGTCTGACCTGGTTGATAAGCAAAGGAGAGCTGTCCAAAAGCACTTTTCCTAAATGGCACAGAGCAGTCACCTCTAGAGCTGCTCTTGTGCGTTGTGAATAAATAAGTGAGTGGTTCCTTGTTGTAAAGCGCTTTGAATGCCTTGAAGGTGGAAAAGCGCAGTATAAAAATGTTACCATTTACCAATGTGTTATACCGTGTGAAGTTAGGATGCTTTTATATTATAGTTTGTTTACACTTTGTTTTGTTTGTCTCCTCTATGCAGGGTGAGAAGTACCTGGTGCTAAAGAAGAAGTACAGACAGCAGCTGCAGGAGCGAGACTCCAGAGCTCAGGGAGGAGAGGAGAGTCCAGCCCAGAACTCTGACTCTGCTCCAGCCTCCACCAGTGACTCTACCCCGGTCCATACGGTTCAATGGGACTCCACCCAAACCTTACCCACCAAGACAGAGCAGAGCAGCACCCACGAGGAGCAAATGGAGTGTGTGGAGGCAGAGGGTGCAGCTGCAGAGAGCAAAGAGGAACAATTACAAGAGGTACAACTAGAAATGTGTTTGCAAAATATAATCTCCACTTTTGCGGTTTCATTTCTCAAAAGGTCAGCTCTAGGGCTTTGCAAAAATATTGAAATATCCATATATGGAATTGTTTAATGTGATGAAACTGTATTGATATCGGGGATTGCTGTATCGATATATCACCAAGAGTATTTTTTGGTATATTTTACTAAATTATTTTGTTAAAGCACTACAGTTTCGGTGCTTGTTTAGTGGAAGGGAACTCGTTTATGCGTGTGTGTTTCATATGAACTTTGCTCAAGAGTGGTTTAACAAAGACTTTTAGCATCACAGCAGTGATCTAGCCTTTATTTTTTATTCAACCGTATTGAATAAAACACAAATCCAGGTATGTTTTTGAGAAGATAACAACATTCTGAAGACTTAAAGCTCACAAGAATCCATTTTGCATAATATAGGGCTTTTAATTGCTAGCAGTTACTTTGTTACTGTAGATGTTTTAGTTTTCTTATCATGATTATTTTTGGTCAATATTAAAATCACAATTAAATTTTTTAGTTACATGATGTGTTTATTCAGCATTTCTCTTTAAAAACCCACTTTGTTACTGATAATTTTCGCAAAACCTGAAAATAAATATAGGCTACAAATATGAACCTTAGAGCAGTTTTGTGATGTATAAAACATAAAATGAATCAAATATACTTTGAACATAAAATAAGGTATAGAAAAACATAAATATCCAGTAGGTAGGAAGTATCCAAAATAAACTATATATCTAGCTGTTCTACAATCTCTATATTTAAAAAAATTAATAAATATACTCATTTCTATAAAAAATATCCCAAAATAAACTATATTATGTTCCAACTCAATTATATTACTTTGGAGATTGTTTGACACACAAATTGAAATTGCAATAAAAATTTGATTAATTGCACAGCCTTAATTTTCGTGATGTGTTTTTAGCTTTATAAGCTGAAACTATATTTTGTTTTGTGAGTTCAGCTATCACCAGTTTACTAAAGCCCCATTTTGTTCACTGTTTAAATGCAGCGTTTATTGAACACAGTCGTCTTTGTGGCTGTTGTGGCTTCAGTCTGTGTCAGAATTCAGTGACCTCTCTGTGGTTCTTCACACTGATAGAGAATCACTGTTAAACTGACAAACCAACTGCGACATGTAAAGAAAGACTGCTGTTTATGAAGCTAAGTTAAGAAACCTGATGTGCTTTTTGTACAGTTTGTCAAGGGAAAATAAATAGTAAGATAAGACAATTACCCCTTTTTGGTAATGACTTTCTTGTGGAGTTTTAATGCACCATATTTGGCCTGTACCCGTTTTGACTCAGATATTTTATAAGCAGCTCTTGTGTGCTCTGTTCTATTTATGTGTTTAGTGTTTTATTGTCCAATAATCAGGAATTGTATGCTTAGCCTGCTAGTCATTGTTAGCCTTACTGTGGCAAAACTCTACTCTGGTATCTGGAAGCTGTGAAAAGTTCTTGTAAACTCATCGTGGTGAATAATTGGATAAGTGAGGAATAACTTTGGAGTAGTTTAATCTGTTAAAAATGAACTAACTGTGTTTTTCATGTTTTTAAGACAGACGCAATATTTGTAAAGGTCGTATAGAGAATTTTCCAAGGAAGGAGAAATACAGCGACTCTTTGTCCTTTTTCAAATGTTGCACATGCATGACACCTCCCCTCCTCCACAGGACAGTAGAAACGCCTCCTCCCACCTCCACCTACGCTAGAAATCATGTTTGTTTATAGCCGGTGTGTGTTCAGAACAAGTTGCTGTTGAAGATACCTCTCCAGAAGTAATTTAGCGATCAACGCATCAGTCTTTAGACCCTTTGTCTGCTTCAGTGCACTAGAACCCTGCACTCCCGTGGGACCTGACGCAAAACAGTGTAGTGCGGCACACATTTTGAAAGCTCATTACAGTCCCGCAAACTAAATATGAGTGTAAAGTAAAATATACAAATGACTAATGTATGCCTATCATACAGCATTTGTGCTGGATATTTTATTTGGCATTAATAAAAACATTTTAAGTAACCTAAACTTGAGGATGTGGTCTAATCTCACACACATTTTAGACAATTAATTTCTGCTTCACCGTGTTTGATAAAGCTGAAGAAAGTGAACGCCCCCATCTTGTGTTATTTGCGGGCAGGAGGGGGACGAAATATTGCAGATGCGGGTGGGAGCGGGAATGAAAATTTAAATTTTTTGCAAGTGCGGGCGGGGGCGGGACTGAACAATACAAGTGTGGGCGGGGGCGGGACTGAACAATACAAGTGCGGGCGGGAGCGGGACTGAACAATACAAGTGTGGGTGGGAGCGGGATTGAAAATTCTGTCCAGGTCAGACCTCTAAAAGGAATCACCTTAGTTTGGCTTTGCTCCTTTTCCTCTTCTCTTCTTCTTTCAGTAACCTCAAAAATGGACTTTCTTTTGCTGCTAACTGGTGGTAGATTCTTGTCTGCCATTGCAACAAACTTTGTGTTAACTGTGAGGACGCTACAGTTCAAAATAGCAGCTAAGAACCACTGCGTTGGGTGACTAAACAGCATCTTGTGTATGTGTAATGTGTAGGAGGCGTACATAAACCACGTAATCCCAGAGCGTCGGCCACTCAGTTCCACGAGAAACGTAGGGAGCTTGATTGACAACCTAACAGCCAATAGATAACAAGGTAGCCTCGTTTTCTATTGGCTAATGTTTGGCTGCCCCACCACGTCTACAGTTGATGGATTTTCATTCTTTTTTTTTTTTTTTTTTTTTTTTTTAGCTAACTTTAATTGACAATTTCAAACAAAAAAAATCCTCCATACATCCATTAAATTATCCAGTTTTCATTCTTGTTTGGTAACATGTAAGCCTTTTTGCGTTTAAGGTCATGGATTACTTATGTTTTTACATTGAGGCCGCTGCACTTAAACCTGAGGAGACTATTACCACACACTGTTAAATGCACAGTAATCCTCTGGAAGTACTCATACATATTGTTCATGCAGTAAACTTAAGCAGAGTACATACGGGAGATTATAGTGTCCTCTTTGCCTATAGGACATCGTGTGCATCGTGTGCTCGGTCTGCGGTTGTGTGCTAGTGCGAGACTATTGCGAATTCTGCACACACAAGTTAACACAAAATACTGCAGTCAAATGGAACAGAATACAACACCCTGATATGAAAAAATACAATGTTTGAAGCTGGTACCTGACTTTATTCTTTTAAATTAGTACATGTTGTGCTTTCCCCCAACAAAATATTATTGGCTGTTTTAAGATTCTAGATAAAATATGTTGTTATACTCCCAGATAGGGGTCAAAACCAGATTTCGCTATTGATTACTAGGAATGGGATAAGATCTCGTGCCACAATATCTCATGAGACAAAATTGCCACAAGATCGAAAATTCTTGTGAGATTTTTTTCCTTACTTTTTTACATTTGTCTCGGATTTAAAAAAAAGGTTAACTTTGCTGAGTAACTTCTCTTGAGAAGCTGTGATACCAAAAAAACACTGCTACAATGATAAAACTGTAAAATTAAATAAAGCAAAAGTTGTGAAGAAGAAATTATGAACTGGCCTAGACACATCAAAATCTCATCTCGTCTCAGTCTCGTGGATTGAATCTCAACATGTCTTGTCTCATAGAAATTGTGTCCTGCCCCATCCCTTCTATTGTACTTGTCATGAAATACATATCCAAATGGTATCATGTACAAATTATGAACCTTACTGTTTCTATTAGTGACTATTACACCTTAGAGCTCACTGTTTTTACATCAAAAGTCTGCATTTTAATTCCAGTGTATGTGTGTTAGCAAATGAACACAGAAACCTGCATTTTAACTACATTTTATAAAATATTTGAACTATATTCACTAGGGTTGTAACAATATCCAAGTGTCACGATACAATATTGTCACGTATGAACCTCATGGTACGATATTTATTGCAATATCGTGGGAAAGCTCACGATATGGTGGGGAGGCTCACGATTAGGGATGTAACAATATCCAAATCTCTCGGTATGACATTTTCATGATATTCATCTCACGGTACGATATTTATTGCGATATTTTGTGGAGGCTAAACAACTAAAATAGTTAATATGCTACTTTTTCCTCTTAAAATGCTTTGATAAGACTTAATCCAAAGAACTAAGACTTGAAAGTGCTTTGAACTGTTAGTTCTTCTTGTAGTCTGCACTGAAATGTAGCAAAGGATCATGATCTATGTAGTTCCCTGTCTATTTTTAGCTACTGCTGCACCATAACTCTTGATTTAAGCAAAGAGACTTGTAATTCGATATGTTGTGATGGTCCACGATATTATTGTGAGAACTTTGATGATACGATATCACGATATTTCCGTTATTGTTACATCCCTAATATTCGGGCAATGTAATGTGCACTGTGTATTTTTTCTGGTGGATGGTCCATGAAATATTTGTCTCCATGGAGATGTTATTGCTTTGTCTGGAATGTTTCACAGTATGGTTAAACCTGTTCCCCGCTCTCAGTCAGAATGTCTGTTTTATTTTTATTTTTTTAGGTATTTTTGAGCTATAAAGCCACCTTTAATTGAATAAATGTAAGGTAGGACTGTTTAATGTCACATTGTGGAACATTCCAGGCAGAGCAATGACATATCCATAGAAACAAGCAGGTGACGAACCCCCAACCAAAAAGTTACTTAGTGCACCTTTAGGTATTTGCTGATACCCAATATAAACCAATAGTGGTGCAGAGACTGACAGGCAACTAGAATAAGTCTTAAAACAGCATCCTTACCTGCAGAGGGCGCTAAGCAATTTATAAATCAATAGGCGGTGTGTCTGCACTGGTCTGTTAATGATTATACTGTATTAGTAGTAGTAGTACTTTATTCGGTTAATGATTATACTGTATTAGTAGTAGTAGTACTTTATTCGGTTAATGATTATACTGTATTAGTAGTAGTAGTACTTTATTCGGTCATTTTGCAGCACTACAAAACATAACATAGATTACAACCTCATGGATCATGACTGAAAAGGGTTATGCTGAAGTAAAAAGTACTTATAACGTTAATCTCTATTAAACATTGACAGTATTCCAAGAAAGATAAGCAGCGTATGAACAGCAAGTTTGCATTTACAGTTTCACTTGCGACTTACTGTATATATAAGAGACAAAATATAAATTAAAACAAACAAAATTGAGTGCTTAAATCATTAATTCCAGAGCTCTATATCTTTCAAAACGTAATGCTTTATATCCTTTTTTCAAGGCTTCTGCAGTGTTAGACTTTTTTTCTTGTTCCATATACTAACCACTCTAACCGCTGTAGTTCTTATCTTCATTTTTTTATAAGATGTCTGTTCTTCTAAGGTTATACTGACAATAATTGCTATATACAAGGAGGGAGTGTATGATTCTAGGTCTTGTACATCACCATGACTTTACTCGGGTCACTAGAAAAATGAAATGATCAGTGTTTACGGTGTACTGACTTTAAAAACATGGAGAATATTTGTCATTTCTGCTGTCATAATTAAAAAGCTCTAAGTGAGTGACATATTAGACATATAGTAAAAAGTCTGGATGAGGGTAAGAGTCAGGCAGGGCATCCAGTGTAATGGTCAAATGCAGCATTGTAATCAAAGACATGACACCGCACGTGGCACAAATGTTTATCATTAACTGCCAAATACGAAGCAATATAGAAATGAACAAAACATTTGGTCATTTTTAAATTGTCCAAAGTACTAAAATTGACAATCAAGCAACATATGGCATGAATCACATACATTCTGTCATTAAACTGCAAGTGCTAAGGTGATTCATTTTCAGTTATTACCTAAGCCAAACTTAACACCTTTTGTATTGTTTTGCATTAGTGCCTTGCTGCTAATGAATTCCTCTTTACCTGATGAAAAGACCATTTGGTTTCTTGTGCTCTCACTGTGTGGAGAAGGGCAGAGCTCACAGCCTCTGCAGATAAGAGTGAAACACCTGATGACAAATGTGTGTAGTCTGAAGCCCTGCCTTTGTACTCTTACTATATCAGTTTATTGTTCTATAAATAGTGGATGGATCACTGTTACTGTACTATAATTACATTGTAGATATGTAGAGGATTGTATAAATAACTTCTATGACTATTAAAGGAACTAGATAGATAGATAGATAGATAGATAGATAGATAGATAGATAGATGATAGATATAGAGAGAGAGATGACAGGAGATAGATAGATAGATAGAGAGAGAGAGAGACAAATAGAGAGATAGATAGAGACAAATAGATAGATAGATAGATGATAGAAAGAGAGATAGATAGAGAGGGAGATAGATAGACAGAGATAGATAGATAGATTGATTTTTTTAGTTATCCCAAAGGAAATTTATTTATCTATCATATGTAAGAATTATTTTTTTTTGTTTTGATCAGTGCAAATATAGCTTTTACTAAAATCAATTATAAGGCAAATATATTCTTAATTACAAAATCATTGGACATGATCACCCGTTTACTTATGTTATAATTTGGTGTCTTGGTTCTTAAGGCAATTTTCTAATCAGAAGCAGAATGAGCTTCACGGCAATCTCATTTGGGTTTAGAATTTCAATGCAGAAATCCAGTTGGTTTATATGTCGAAACGTCCTCTCTGATCTGAATTGTCACTAGTTATCCCCAGCATCTGCAGACAATGAATGAATCTGTGCCCAAATAATTTCCCTTGTGGATCAATAAATTTAAAGTCAGAGTTTAGTGAAGCCTCTGCAGCTCAGTGAGTGAATTCCGGAGACTGAGAATGACACAAACTTGTATGTGTCCTCAATTTGCAGGTGAAGGCTCTGGCAACACAGGTTCAGTTGTGATTGTAGTACTTTTTGAGCAAAGGCAACATACTATTACAAACTAATTATGCAAGTTTTTCATTCTGATATTTATTTATTTAATGCAACACACTTTTTAAAACAATATTGTACATTTAGAAACATTTTTTGGTCTATATTTTCTTTAGCAACATATCGCACCTCTAAAACTGACAGGCATAGTAGTCTTACTGTGTTACATCTGTGCTGACCAGCAGGTGGAGCTCTGCCTGTTACCTGCCTGCATGTGTGTGTGTGTGTGTGTGTGTGTTTGTGAGGTTGTGTTTGGTGACTGTGAGTGAGGGGAGGAGCAGGGGGCGGAGATGGGTGGAGGGACATCTACATTTAAATGGAGCTGACTGTTCTCATGTTAAACAATGACATGGAGGTACTCATTAGAAAGATAATAATCATTTGTGCCCATTAAACAGTTTGGCTTCATCCCACCAAAGGGACAGAGGTTGGTGGTTCTACTCCCTGTGGTCATTCGACAAGATAGGCCTGTCACAACCATGATGTTATCAGCTTAACATCAATATAGAGAGAACAATACAGAGTTCCCATAGACTGAGCTTAGGCTTAGGCCATGGTGGCACAGGTAATTCTCATCTGAATATTTAATTTTATATGGTTTTGGAGTAAAATGCCAACTATCTAATCTTCACATTAGGACTCTGCAATTAATTGAATTTGAATCAAGAATCATGTCGTCATTTTGTTGTCTTTTTAAGGAAGAAATATTGTCCTTGTGTCTGCTGAAAACTGCCACAATATCATCACTGCAAAATACTTGACAGACATAAAATGCAAGCTCTGGAAACATGATTCAGTTTAGAATTTTGCGACTCTTGTTCAAGATGATTAGCAATATGGCTCCTCCACCACTCAGAAAGTTTGTCACATTAACGTCTGAACAGATGAGCAGAAGTACAAGGTCCACTTGCAGCGACTAGAGCAGCACCTGAAAGAAATCAGCTCTAGACCAATCAGCATTCTCTTTCCAAACTACAACAGAATGGAACAAATTACCAGCACATTTGAAACTATGCAAAGACTTCAAAAGGTTTAAGAACAGATTTTTTTAACAACATTAACAAACAACTAAATTAAACCTGATTTAAGCAGAACGGATATTTAAGATATTTAATGTCATCGTACATTTTGTAACTGATTGTATATAGTTTGCATTGTTTATGTTATTTTTGTATTCTATGTTTTGTCTGTCTCAGGGAGTATAGATGGAAATTAGCTCTGATAGCTACTGTCTTGTACAAAGCATTTTTTTTTCAATGTTTTTTTGGTTAATGCCCCTGCATGAGGTCCTTGTCTTATAAACTAAACTATATATTTATAATCTGCGACATCCAGTGTTGGGGAGTAACAGATTACATGTACCGGAGTAATCAGAGTACAAAATATGAGTAACTGTATTCAGTTACAGTTACTGTTTCAGTGAGTGGTAATTGGATTACAGTTACTTTGTTGAAATAAATGGATTACACGGCTCTATTTTCCTGTTTTCCTGTTTTCACATTTTGGGCTGTATCCTCCTCCTTTTTTTTTTTTTCTTTTTTTTTGGTAATTCCACTCATTGCCGGAAACTAAACCAGGTTTAAACTAAATCTAAACTAGATCTAAACCAGGTCTAAACCAGGTCTAAACTAGATCTAAACTAGATCTAAACTAGACCTAAACAAGGTCTAAACCAGGACTAAACCAGGAATAAACCAGGACTAAACCAGGACTAAACCAGGACGAAACCAGGACTAAACCAGGACGAAACCAGGACTAAAACAGGGATTTAACAGGATTAAACCAGGACTAAAACATGCTGCGCGGATGTGTCTCCTCCTCTTCTATCAATAATATTTTTTATACGGTTCAGTAAAGTCTGGGCTTTTTATTTTCTTTTAGCAGACAAAACATCTTACGTTACGACATCCTAGTCTTTGCTTCTCTACAGTAAATTAAGTAATCCAAATATTCAGATAACGTTATACTCACCTTACGTAATTTTATGTTACAAACTACATTTTGGTGTATGTAATCTGTAATCTGTAGGGGAATACATTTTAAAAGTAACCTTCCCAACACTGGCACCATCTATGGATCATTATGTTATAAATTAGAAATTAAATCGCAATATTCATCTAAAATAACTTAACAAACAAAACTGTGGTGTACAATGAGAACTGATGTTACTGTAAACTCATCATAACATATAGTCGGCAACTCCGATGCACATCACACAAGGGAGTAGCAGATTTTTTAAAATTTGTACCAAAATGAGAACGCAACACTGTCGAATCCTACGTGTATCATTTATTAAGAAAACAGAAATGGAGATCAAAGCAAGTATAGAGCAGTGGGCGTGTGCCAGTGGCAGTAAAAATGGGTTGGTTGTCACTATGGCATCTTGAAAATAAGCAATTAGAAAATTACTCAAACATGCATGAATCACTCCAAATACATCTTCAGAGAGGGTAAATGAGAAGAGGAAACAGTTACAACATGCATGGTTAAAAGCTCTGATTTTGCAAAATAGTTCTACAGAAGTCTACAGCCAATCCTCTGTCAGTAAAAGTGTGTGGTTTGGAGCAGAGGCCAGAGTTTGGTCTAAGAAATTTGACATTTTTTGTGTTAAATGGAATGTATCAAATTCATTTTAAACAGTTTACAGTGGTCCAAAGTTTTTCCTCACTTACCTTATGCGTTCTGATCATCCTAATTATTCACCAGGATGAGTTTAGAAGCGTTTTTCACAACTTTCAGAGACCAGAGTAGCAGAAGACACATGGAATTTGCGTATAGTATCCCTCATTGTAATCCAGCAGTGAGGTTAAACAGTGTGTTTGTTCAAAGTCTTACTCACACCAGTGCCTCTGTCTGGAGCTCAGTCCACTGTTCACTGCAGTGTTACATTCAAGAACACCTGAGCAAATGTCAAAACCCTACAAACACTCACAAACAAACAGGACTAACAAAATCCTTTTCCTGTTTGAAATCTTTCCAAGAACATAAACAAATCTTTAGGAATTTTGGTTGTCTTGCAGCAAAATGGACAAGTGTTTTTGCAAAGGTACAATAGACTATATAAAATATATCAACACAAAAAATTTGACACTGCTTTGCACAAATAGGGGTATTTATTTTAATTAAATTACTTCGAAAGTGCACTTTATGCATCGTATCGGGGCCTATGTATCGAGTTATGTATCGTATCGGCAACTTCTCAACGATACTTGGCCCTACTGTTGGAATATTAATCTGAACTTTTAGGACTAGATTTAGACTTTTTCTGTCAAAGTCCTGAATTTAAAATAACATTTAATAATTAATTAAATGTTATTTTAATTAATAATTGATAATTTAGTAAATATAAATATTAGTTTCATACTATAATTTAAATGTCAGTTCTTAAATGTGTGATTTTTGGCTAACTTAACTCTTAAATAAAATTGGTAGTTTTCAGATTCTAAATTGTGATGATGCCATCCTCCCAGATGGGGGGCAAAAGCCAGAATTCCCATTTGATTAAATTGTACTTTACCATGAAATATCCAAAAGGTTAAATGCACGAATGTTGAACCTATTTTTTCTGTTATTGACCAAACCCAAGAACTTACTGTATTATAACATAATTTTGCATTTTAACCATTTTAATTCTAGCTGCCCCATATCTGCATTAAATAGTATTGGCCTATAGAATACTGTGATCTCATTTGAAACTACTGATTCAGGCTGGGTATCAAGTTACGATTCGACACATATCTTGATATATAGTGCACTTTTGATTCGATACGATTTCAAATCTAGCCAATACGGTTCAGCAAAAACAATGGCTAAATCATGGCTGTGATACTAAAAGTCTTTGTTAAACCAGTTCTAAGTTCATATGAAACACCCATTTAATCACCAAAACACTGAATATGTCAGTTGCGTTGCAAAAACGAGCAACAAAACTGTAGCTGTAACAAAATAATTTAATAAAATAGACCAAAAAATACTCTTGGAGATATATATTGATTCAGCAACCCATGATATCAATACTGTATCATCACATTAAACAATGAAAAATATCGATATTTTGATATTTTTGCACACTTTTACACGATTGCACGATTTATCTTATTAAGCTATAGGACACATGTAAATCAAATGGTGTATTGGAAAAAAAAAGAAAAAATTACTTGCAAATATTTCTGCAAATTATTTTATTTTCCTTTATTTTCAATGATCCAGTAAGAATTAGGTACAATATTTCAGATTTTTTTTTAATTAAACAGATAAACTACCATAAGACCAAGGCATTACAAAACTAAAGCTAATAATAGGCCACCAAAACCATCCGTTATACATGCACTAATTACTTAACTATAACGCCATCAAACTCCTTATCATCCTTATCATTATCTCTCTCAAATATGTGTTATCTCAAAGCAGGGCCCTAATTTCCTTGCGCCTGGAGTGATGTGATTGAAATGTGGCCTGTCCCAAACCTGCACTTAGACAAATACAGATAAGAGCACGGGTTTACATTACGCTGAATGTGAGGGTGAGGGGGAGAGGAAGAGAGGGAGTCTTCTCAGTAAAAAAAACACTGAAATCTCCTGTCACGGCGATGGATGAGCGCGTTTAAATACTCATGTGATCTGAGCTGAGACACTAGTAGTAGTAGTAGTAGTAGTAGTAGTAGTAGTGTAGTAGTAGTAATAGTAGTAGTAGTAGTAGTAGTAGTAGTAGTTGTAGTAGTAGTAGTAGTAGTAGTAGTAGTAGTAGTAGTAGTAGTAGTAGTAGTAGGTTTAGTAGTAGGAGTAGGAGTAGTAGGTTTAGTAGTAGTAGTAGTAGTAGTAGGTTCAGTAGTAGTAGTAGTAGGTTTAGTAGTAGTAGTAGGTTTAGTAGTAGTAGTAGTAGTAGTAGGTTTAGTAGTAGTAAGTTTAGGAGTAGTAGGATTAGGAGTGGGAGTAGGTGTAGTAGTAGTAGGTTTAGGAGTAGGAGTAGGTTTAGTAGTAGGTTTAGTAGTAGTAGTAGTAGGAGTAGGTTTAGTAGTAGTAGTAGTAGGAGTAGGTTTAGTATTAGTAGTAGGAGTAGGTTTATTAGTAGTAGTATGAGTAGGTTTAGTAGTAGTAGTAGGAGTAGATTTAGTAGTAGTAGTAGGTTTAGTAGTAGTAGTAGGTTTAGTAGTAGTAGTAGTAGTAGGAGTAGGTTTAGTAGTAGGAGTAGTAGTAGTAGTAGTAGGTTTAGTATTAGTAGTAGGAGTAGGTTTAGTAGTAGTAGTAGGAGTAGGTTTAGTAGTAGTAGTAGGTTTAGTATTAGTAGTAGGAGTAGGTTTAGTAGTAGTAGTAGGAGTAGGTTTAGTAGTAGGAGTAGTAGTAGTAGTAGGTTTAGTAGTAGTAGTAGTAGTAGTAGGTTTAGTAGTAGGAGTAGGAGTAGTAGTAGTAGTAGGTTTAGTATTAGTAGTAGGAGTAGGTTTAGTAGTAGTAGTAGGAGTAGGTTTAGTAGTAGTAGTAGGTTTAGTAGTAGGAGTAGGTTTAGTAGTAGGAGTAGGAGTAGTAGTAGTAGGTTTAGTAGTAGTAGTAGTAGTAGGAGTAGGTTTAGTAGTAGGAGTAGTAGTAGTAGTAGGTTTAGTATTAGTAGTAGGAGTAGGTTTAGTAGTAGTAGTTGTAGGTTTAGGAGTAGGAGTAGGAGTAGTAGTAGTAGGTTTAGTATTAGTAGTAGGAGTAGGTTTAGTAGTAGTAGTAGTAGTAGGTTTAGGAGTAGGAGTAGGTTTAGGAGTAGGAGTAGTAGTAGTAGGTTTAGTATTAGTAGTAGGAGTAGGTTTACAGTCCCTGACAAAAGTCTTGTCACTTATCCATTTTGTAGAAACAAAAGCTTATAACTTGACTTTAAATTAATCGATTGGTTTTAGAAATGTCTCATATGAAGCTAAAACCCTCCCAAATTATGCTCAATAAACTAAAATAAATTTGCTTCACTGAAAAAAGATTGATCATTTAATGAACACAGAAAGGTCAGATTTTGGCAAGACAAAAGTTTTGTCGCCTACAGAAAATTTAACAAATAATTTACTTCAAATACAAAAATATGTTGCATAACGTCAGTGAATTAAGTAGTGGTGCTGTGAGATCCATATTTAATATCTTGTAGGACTTCCATGAGCTTCAAGGACGCATCCATGCGGTTCAACAATGATTCATACAATTTGTTGATGAAGTCATCAGGAATAGCAAAGAAAGCGTCTTACATGCCTCCCAGAGTTCATCAAGATTCTTTGGTTTTGCCTTCCATGCTTCCTCTTTCATTCTACCCCAGACATGCTCAATGATGTTCATGTCTGGTGACTGGGCTGGCCAGTCCTGGACCACCTTGATCTTCTTCGCCTTGAGAAACTTTGATGTTGAGATAGAATTATGCGATGGAGCACCATCCTGCTGCAAAATTTGACCCCTTTTATGGTTGGGAATGTAACAAGTAGCTAATACTTCTTGATATTTTAGGTTATTGATATTGCCTTCCACCCTGCAAATGTCTCGCACACCCCCATACTGGATGGAACCCCAGACCATGATTTTTCCGCCACCAATCTTAACTGTTTTCTGGGTGAATCTTGGATCCATGCGGCTCCAGTAGGTCTCCTGCAATATTTGCAGCGGCTGTGATGTAATTCAGTTGAGGATTCATCTGAGAAATCCACCTTCTGCCACTTTTCCAGTGTCCATCCTTTTAGCAGGCTGTGGGCCTTGGCAAATGCCACACAGTTTTTTAATTGCCTTTTGTTTAGTGCTGGTTTCTGTGCACTGATTCGACCATGGAGGCCATTTCGAGACAGAATTCTACAAACTGTTCTGGTTGACACAGGGACTTGAGGTGACCAGGCCTGGTGGAGTCTGCTGCAGTGGAAAAGGGGCTGGCCGTGGATTTTTGAATCAACAAACAGTCCTCTCGAGCAGTTGTCTTGCGGGGTCTGCCGGACCTGGGACTTGTCAAAAACATCTCCAGTCATTTCAGATCTTTTTCTTATTCTTTGTACTTGACGCTGAGACACATTGAAGGTGTCACCACCTCAGCAGTGGATCTGGTCTTCAGCCTCTTGATAATTAACTCTTTGGTCTCAGGGTGGATCTTAGGCATGTTGTCAGAGGTCAAGTTGCAGTTGATGTGAAGGTCTGGTGTGCTGGGGTTCTTTTTATACACACCCACTAATTGCTTGATCTGTAACTGATCACAGGTGAGGCTGTAATCTAGGATTGGGTGCATCATATGACAAGGCGACAAGACTTTTGTCTTGTCAAAATCTGACCTTTCTGTGTTCATTAAATGATCAATCTTTCTTCAGTGAAGCAAATTTATTTTAGTATATTGAACATAATTTGCGAGGGTTTTAGCTTTCATATGAGACATTTCTAAAACCAATCGATTAATTTAAAGTCAGGTTATAAGCTTTTGTTTCTACAAAATGAATAAGCGACAAGACTTTTGTCAGGGACTGTAGTAGGAGTAGTAGTAGTAGTAGTAGGTTTAATAGTAGTAGTAGTAAATCTTTATGCAAATTAAGGGTTTTAAATCATATTACTCGTGCAATACAAAATATGTCGAAAAGAATTGAGAGAAGTATTCTGGGGTTTAGGAAATTCCAGTAATATTACTCAAGTTGATTTAAAAGGTTGTAATAGTAGTAAACTGATTGTAATGTAAGTAACTAAAAGTAAAGGTAACACTCTAGTTTAGGGACCACATATTGATAGGTAGTTAATAGTAAAATGTATAATAAGTGCTTAATTACATTTTTCTTTGTGCTTATAAAGTACTTTCAATGTATTTTTGTCTAAGACTGTATTTTGCAAGTACTAAGCCATTAACAATTTTTTTACCCATTGAAGTAGTGGGGATTACAATGGATGTTTCTGTACATGCACTGAAATTGTAATAAGTATTAATAAGGATTTGATAAATACAAACTAATTAGTCATAACAATTACCATTTCATTAGCGATTATTTTGTGGTCCTTAAACTAAAGTGTCACCAAAGTTCGAAGTTTTGTTGTATTTTCTACAATGACAATAAAGCTAAATCTTATCTAATCTAATCTAACACATAGGATTTACATTAGAAATTAATGATAAAAGATTATATTATAAATTATTATATTCAGGCCAAGTTGTCCCCATGGAGATGTTTTCACTTTGTCTGGGATGTTACACAGTATGACATACACTTTTGTTTTTTGTTTGTATTTAATTACAGTTATCTTGGAAAAAAAAGTGCATTTTTACTTGAACAGGACCTGTAACTTCTGGTCTAGTGATGTCTTCTGCCTGGCTTCATAGATCAGTTTTAATGCAATACTTGTGGAATATTTCTGCCTCCACCGGAAAAGTTACATAGTGTACCTTCAAGTAAAAACAATTTTTTTTCTCGAGTCAGATCTCATGTGTATAGCTGTATAGTAGCCAAAAACTCAAGTCTTCTAAAAAAAATTAATAGGCTCTATTCAGGCTTACCGGAAGACACCTGGAAACGTGGATGATGATTTCCAGTGTAGTTACGACACTGGGCATGTGGAAACCGTGGATTCAGCAGCAGCGTCTTCACAACCTACCAAAGCAGCATGGAGGACGGGACTCTAACCACATCTTCAGTGTCACTTACAGGCAGCTGGTTGGAACTGCTGATCTGCCCAACATAATGCAACACTACAATGAGTTCCTTTTTTTTTAGTTAGATAAATTATGATACCCAAATTAATTAATAGTTTTTAAAAGGACAAAAGAAAGAATACAATCACATCTAGATGAAGAAAACCGGACCATTTTCTCAGTTTTTCCATATTTACTATTGCCCACAGAGCCCAAAGGAAGTTGTCATCCATATGTTTCCAAACGTCTTCCGGTTTTGTGATGTAAGTGTGAATAAAGCCCATTAAAAACAAAAATGTGACACAATTTCTTCATAACACTACTCGGGTAAATGTTTAATAAGTTTTTTGCTCACTACTGTCCACCTCTGTTTTGTCTGTTTTGTGTTTGTTTGTTTTGTGGTTTGGGGTCTCCCAAATGGGCAGAGAAAACAACAAAGAAAAGTGTTTTGTTTACTGTGATTGTCTTTGACGCCTCTTGTTAATTGCCCAGTTACACTTTGTGTATTACACTTTCAAACAGACACAATGACACATTTAGGAGGATTTGTCGTTGTCTAGTGCAAAGTGTAGGATTCATTCTGCATTTCAAACAACTGCAACAACGACCATGGTTCAAATACACAACGTGATTCATGGATTCATTACAAGTATATTAGGGTTATTTTACCCTTCCTATTTCAAACAACTTTTAAACATATTGCCTCTAAAGTTAATACAAATATTTACCATTCAAAAGAGTGTGCAGTATACACTGGAATAAATTGTTTTATTATTTTTATTTAATTATTTAGTTAACTTTTGCCACTTTTTCTATTAATATTATATAAAAAAATGAGCAGGTATTTTTCTATATACCAGCCATTGGTGTCTTTTCAACCAACAATGATTTGACAGGCATGTGAAATCATTGCTATGAATATTATGTTGATTATTGACACTTTGTCTTAATAGCCCAGTTTCATTTTGTGTATTTCATCTTGAAACAGACACATTGACACATTTAGGAGGATTTGTCGTGGTCTAGTACAAATGGTATTTTCTTTTGCATTTCAAACAACTACAACCATCCATGACTCTATCAAGTAAACAAGGTGATTAATGAACGCAATAAACATGTCTGACAATTTCATTCAGCATTAACTTGTAATGTGCATGTGTTGATGACGATGCCTTACACTGGTAATACACTTTATAGGCTGCTCAAAGCCTCTCAAAGCGCTGCACTGTAGGCATTAGTCATTCACTCCACACATTCTGTTGTAGTCACAGCTGCTCTGGAGCAGACTGATGGAAGAGAGACTGCCAGTCTGCGCCATCGGCCCCTCTGACCACCACCAACACTCACGCACACCACTTTCATACAAGGCAAAGTGTCTTGTATCTAAGGACACAGCGTCAGAGTTTTGACTGTACCTTCTGTGGCATAACTTTTCTCATGTAAATCTGCATTGTCTTGCAGTATTGACCACTGAAGTGAAAATCTCATAGATTCTGAATAATCTGCTTATAATAGTTTGACTGTGATGTGTGAAATCTTAACACTGTATTGTATTAGTGCAATAATTGAGCAAAATTCACCAGGATATTTCATATTTTCAGGTGTCTAATCCACTATCTGTGATCCTGGGTTCTGGGTTCTGCCTACAGAAGGGGTAATAAGATGTTAATAGCACTGTTTAGCCTTGTGTATTACACCTTCAAATCTGTGACACATTTAAGGAGATTTGTCATTGGCAAGTGCAAAGTTTGTACTTCATTTTGCATTTCAAACTACTCTGACCAGGCATGAACCAAGTCCAAAAACGCAATACACATTTCATGCAAATTAAACTTTAACAGTACTCCCATAGCTGTATTTGTATTATCATTTTTACTACAGAATTGAAACTACACACATTTGTTCCCTTTACTCTCTTTAAATCCTTAAATAAACCTTTACGCTTTGTTTCTGTTTGAACAATCAAATGTAATAAAATGAGACTAAAATGCTTTCACTGTTGTTCACCAAACACATGCCTGAAGTGGATTTACATGTCATCTTTGCATGTTTGAGGAATCTAGCGATCTCTATGTTGGTGTGTCAGTCACCAAAGACAGCAGTGATGTGAAGCAAAACTGTCTTCTGTTTTTGTTAATAGCCTGCTTTAAGTTTGCGTATTTCACTTTGAAACAGACACGTCGATGCAGTGCGACTCCAGCTCCCACAGACACAGCTGTTGTTGTGTCCTTGGGCAAGACACTTTACCCACCTCGCTCCCAGTGTCTGCGTACATTGGTGTGTGAATGTGTGTGTGAATGGGTGAGTGTTTTTTTCATATAAAGAGCTCTGGGTGCCTTGAAGCTGGAAAAGCGCTATATAAAAATGTGACCGTTCCCATTGCCAGGGTTGTTATAAGTATAAAAAATCTGATATTAAACTAGTATCAACATTAGACATTTATTTGTATCTAATACAAAAGAATGTTTACAATTATACTAGACTGATAATACTTTTATTTGTGTTGAAATGGCAGTTTATTGTCTAAAAGCATATTTTTTTTACTATCATTGTGTAATCAAAACTGTTATCTATTATCTAGTACCCTTTTCCTTAGTGTTGAAATTGAGATGGAATTTTTAATATTGTGATAACACTAGACAGAACATTATAGCTATTTCAATGACATGATCCACTTCTTCCATAAACTGAAGACTTCCCAGCACTGTTCGATGACTTCCATCCCTCTTATAATTAAACTAAAAGCTAAAACGTGCTCAAATGTTTTAAAAGTTCTTGTGTCAGATTGAAATCGGCTGCACAAATACTCGCTCCACTTTTCCCGTTCTCCTGTGTGACGTGTGACAGTCTGTGGAGCGGATTTCAAAGGCCTGTAGTGTTTTAACATGGTGTTTGGTTTAATCTGAGAACAATTTGCAAATGAGGAACTAAAAAGAAAGAATGAACAGTGTGGGCTTTCATCTGAATGAGCCCGAGTGACATTTTGTAGACGTCTGGGAAAGCCGTAGTGCGTTTGAGTTTTACACCGACATAATGGTGACACAATACACAAGGAATACACTGAGTAAACTGATTCTGTGAGTTAAAAGTGCTAGGTTTGTAAGTCATTGATAGTCTTAATTTTAGTCGACCAAACTTTGCATTAGAAGAAGTCGGAGAAGTTAGCTGAAGACTTGGTATTTTGGGGTATTTCTGTCTAAAAGGTCACATTACATAGTCTGTTCTGCCTGTCTGAAATTTAATATTGCTTCTTAGTACTTTTTTCTGCATAAATAGTAGTGTTTGCATGAACTCCCCCTGCAGGTGTAGTCTTGTGAGTGCAGTTTGGGTCAGATACACTTAGATACAGAATCATTTTGAGGCCTACTTTTTATCAACTAATCAATTTATCTTTAGGAGACAACAGCGATTTTCCACAGTAGAGTATAAATGTATCTATCTTCATTCAATTACAGGTGTATTTATTGCCAAACAATACTTGGTTTGGCACACATTCCAGGCAAACCATCAACACCTCCATGAAGAAAAGGTTTTGGACCATCTACCTGAAAGTGTTATCGTGATATTAAAATTTCAAATTCATGTAATCCCTCAGTGGTTCAGTTAGGTTCCATAGTGGTCCATGGGCATAATATCAATACCTGCTCTGGGTTCGCCACCTATTCCGACATCTCTTATTACGCTTATTATGTCATGCCTCTCTTTAGATGTGCTGGTTTTCCGACAGGCAGACCAACTAAAAATTGAAATGAAGATTAGATATTTTCTTGAAGGCTGGCCTATGCTCTTTTTTAAAATGCATCTCTGTTTCTCACGGCTCAGAAGCGCCAAGTATAACAGACGATCATATTAATATTATTCATGCTGGTAAGGCGGAATGTTTGAAAAATAGTGCAGCTACTCCAACAATGAAAAAAAAAAAGTTGAAGTAGTGGGACGCTTGATAAGTAATGTTTATGCCAGTACTCCAACAATTAGATGTCAATGTCTAAATAGCGGCATGTCGTAATAGCAGCATGTAACCTACCTGCTCAAATGAGTATCTAGTTGAGGCTATGTTTATATGATGACGGTCTGAACAGAAGACGCAAAAGTGGCGTCTCGTCTTCAATTTTTATTCTGCGTTTAGACGAGCATTTTCGGGAGGAAATCCATACGGTGACCCAAATGTGTGTGGAATTCGATTGTGTATGCATGCCAGGCGGCTAAGTGGTGATGTATGTGACATAAACGCGTACGCGACGTGAGCAGATCTGACCAGAGTTTTGCGTCTTGGGCAGTGTGGACAGAAACGTTACTGCGGAGCGTATTCAGGTTTTCCACTCTGGAGGGTGGTTTCAGATGTTTGTGTTTTTAAGTCCCAAAAACGAAAAGACACTTCTGATAAAATATTTTGTCATTTTTACCCACAAGAGTTAGACACTAGATACTAAGATACTAGTTTGAATGTCGATTAGTATCCGATTTTCAATACTTTGACAAACCTACCACCTAAAAACTTGCAAACTGTTCAAATGTGCCAATAACTGTCTTGGTTGATGTTAAAGAAATAGCAAATAAGAAACAATGGCTATGTCAGCAGCATATTCTTAAAAAATTGTAATCATATATCAATATCTTAATACAAGTCAACCTTTTCTAAATTTATCAAAACTACTCAAACCAGATCTATCCTGAATGTTATTTTAATCCTTGTAGACATTTGCTTGTGTTTTCCAGTCAGTAGTTAATTGGATTGTGATTGGTTATCCCTCGTGTGTGAAACCTCCTCCTCCTCCTCTGTGATTGTAGCTCCATGTTGACGCCCTCAGATCACTTCTTGTCAACTGGAATCATCACCGCTGTGTCACTCTGTGTGTGTCTGTGAAAACACACTGTAAAAACAAGAGAAAACAGGAGCAAAAAGTACTCACATTTGGAATATTAGTAGTAGATTTGCCCAGTAGTAGTAGAAGGTAGGTTTGTCAAAAGTATAGAAAATCAGATACTAATCAATACTAAAATTAATATTGAATATATATATTTATTTGAGCAGGTATCACGACAAAAAAAAAAGTCACATTCTCAGGACAGAAATGAACCTTTAGAATGATTATACCACTATGGAACCTACCTGGACGACTGAAGGATTACACAGATATAAGAACACATTGTAAATAAAAGAAAGTACTGTTGAAAATCACATTCTCTTGTCTAAATAAAGAGTAATTTTTATGATCATAGTGGTATCAGAATTGGTATTGACTATTAAGTCTATTCCATAGTACGAAATGGGGTTTGAAATTTTAGTTAGGGAAAATTTTGTTAATTTTCTTCAACACTACTAGTAGAAGATATTTAATTACTAGTATTGATAGTGTTCTGCCAGTTAATAATATCCTGAATCCAGGTGCTTTTCTCTAGAATCTTCCTGTTTTGCAGTGCAGTGTGTGAATAGGCAGTCTCATATGTCTGAATCACTGTCACACTGTGTCATGCTGCTGGTTATAGAGCGCTTGCACACAGAATAGAGTTACACACAGTTATACACAGTAACACAGAGTTATACAGAGTGACCCTAACCTAATCTGGTCTCATTGTTTTTCAGTCGGAGTCGGAGCAGGACGAGGAGTCAACCGGCAGCATGGGCTCAGCGTCTGTGGCTGTAAGTTTTTCAGAATATTACATAGTTATTCCAGGGTACAGAGCTTTATTCATTATCATATTTTTTGGACTGTAAGTCACACTTTTTTTTCATGGTTTGGGTGGTCCTGCGACTTATACTCCGGTGTGACTTATACTCCAGTGCGCCTTATATATAAAAAATTTCAGACTGACAGCCGTGAGAGGGCGCTCTAGGTTCGTGTGTCTGTATTTAGTACTACTATTACTCCTGTACCACTGTCACTTTGCACTCTACTGCGCATGGCAGAAAGCGGGGATGGAGAGTACAGCTTCACGGCAACCGGACAGGTGCGCCATGAAACTTTCCTGGAAGTCACTGGACGAATCGACAAAGCCCCTTCTTCAATGACAATCGAAACCATCCTGTTGGGATTTAGAAAGGCCGGAATAATTCTAACTGGAACTGATGTTGAGTCTGACGACAGCTACACAGAAGAGGAAGCAGCGTTCTTTTCACCTCATGGATCTATGGTTTATCTTCGGAGGTTGTTCAGAAGTGACACCAAGGATGAAGAATTCAGTGGATTTAGTGATTTGGAATGAGATTGTGAGTTTGGTAAACTTATGTTATTACCTCCGCCAAGGAGGTTATGTTTTTGCCGGCGTTTGTCTGTTTGTTTGTCTGTTAGCAACATAACTCAAAAAGTTATGGACCGATTTTGATGACATTTTCAGGATTTGTTGGAAATGTGAAAAGGAAGAACTGATTTCATTTTGGGGGTGATCCGGAAGAAATCCTGGATTCTGGATCACTTTGAAATTTTAGTTAACATTGTGGTAAATGGGGCCAAAAATTTTGTTTCTCAATATCTCGGTTAATTATTGACCAAACCCCATGAAATTTGACTCAGGGATGGACAATAGGATCCTCTTTCATATTCCAAAGGCTGATCCGGATCTGATCCAGAAGACTGATTTTATCGCAATTTATATAAAAAATGGGGGTAGTCCTTGGCGGAGGTCTGCGCTCTCTGAGTGCTTTTCTAGTGTTGTTTATGCTATAATTATCTGAATAACTGTTAATATGTTAAGTTAACATATTAATGCTTATTCAGCCTGTTGTTCTCTGTTCTATTGTTATTACTATAACTTGCCTTTCAAGATGAAATGTTGGTACCTGGTCTCTGATTTTACAAAATACATTTCCCCAAAAAGTGAGACTTATAGTCCGGAGCGAATTATAGTCTGGAAAATACTGTACATTATTCATTCACTTCCTATTTTTTATTATGGCAAACACATGGTATCAGTAGAACTATAAACAGTCACTTATGCACCACATTCATAGGGAAGATGGATCAAGATATTCTGCAAAGATATGTACTGATACTCATTTGAACAAGTATTAATACAGGGGGAATTATTACTCATACTGTAGGTCATTTGTATAGAAAAGTGCTTTGACCAGTATTGAGCTTTTCCTTAATATAAAACTTGAGCTTGAAATTGTCACCAACTCTCTGAGTACAGGGGCGGTTCTAGGAAAGGGCCTCCGAAGTGACCCTATTCTGGTATTCAACTGACGAGAAGAACAACCAGAATTCAACCATCACTGATGCAATTCCACCCCAAAACTCTTGGCGGCAGTAGACCTATTGTGTCAATACAACTTAATGGGAGAAGAAACAAACCTGTGGAGGTTTTTTTTTTTTAACTGTCTAAGCTTGTATTTGCACCATACTAATGGTCCGGTGTCAGAAAAATCCTTGAACCGCCACTGTCTGAGTATCTATCTACTATCTATCTAGAGAAGCTTTAACACAGTGTATATGCAGTTGTAGCAGGTCTCATGTAGTATAGTATTTTTCACACAGCGGCCTCGATCATAGCTCCATTAAACACTGAGGATCTTGGCAGGTTTACATGTAGTTTAGCCCTCATCATCATTATTATTACTGGATTCTTCTTCTCTGTGCGTTTAAACCCACTGAGTGAGCCTTGTACCTGTGCTTCAGTTGGACCCTGTGGAGAAGGAGTGGATCTACTCTGCAGCAGGAGCCAGAGTTCCAGACCTGTCCCATCTGCTCAGACAGGACCCCACTCTCGCCAACAAGAAGGTAACTCCACCTTAAAAATCAACATTATCAACAAATTAGCGGAGTTGGTAAAAGTATTGAAAGTCAGATACTAATTGAATTTAACTGAGTAAAACTAGTATTGAATCTAGATACTCATTGGAGAAGGTATCGATAGTAATGAAGTTCCAGTCACAGGACAGAAATGAAGCTTTCCTTAATGTCTTTAAAATGATCTTGAGCTGTATCAGAACAAGTATAAGACCTTGGACCACAGAGGGGGTACACACATATAAGATCACATGGGAATATAAAAGAAAGTACTACGATTTAATGTAGAAAATCACATTCTATTGTCAAAATTAAGAGTGCTTTTTATTATCACTGTGTTATCGCAATTGGGTATCAAGTCCATTCCTTGGTGTCGAAATCAAGGTTGAAATTTTATTGTTCAAAGGAATTGGGTAAATTACACTGGCTGTGTTAACATGTACACTGAAAATTTGAACTAAACTGATTTCTGTAGTTATCAGATTATTGTAATGACATGTAAATAGTTACATTGTTCACACATGTGCAGGTTTTGACAAGGCAAAAAGGGTAAAAAATTAAAATTATTCTAAAATTGTTCAAATAAAAGTTTTATTAAAAGTTATCTTCTGCAATCACACTAAACAAATTATCATCAACATACTATTTGATATAAATGTAATAAACTTAACTTAACAAACACATAGTAGCTATTGCTGGTATTACTTAAACCATTTGTATTCTTTCAGTTTCGTAGCATTTATCAATACGATCCTCTTGACAAGATTGCAAACAGCTGAAATCAAAATCCCTTTGTCAATAACGTGTTTAAATCTAACAACATGAGATCAGCTTGTTTTAAATGGTAAATACAAGCATCTGTGAGGCAGATGGAGGAGACTTCAAATGGGAAGGAAATGTAAACAAATTCTACACACAGCATTCTACAGGAATTACACATGATTAATCCTGATTCCAGTACACCAAGTATGCCAAGTATACCAAGTATACCAAGTAGTACACCAAGTATACCAAGATGTGTGTTAATACTGCTTCAGTACTATGTCAAAAGAAACATACGTTCTTAGATACTAGGTTGTCTCTTAAATTAAATTTCTTTAATATTACTATGTACTCTCAGATCAAGACAATTCTAAAACTATTCAGGAAAGGTCATTTTTTTCTATTTATTTGATGTGTTTTTCAGTATCAGCTAAATATGTCCTTTGTGGTTGTTATGCTGTCAGCTGTTTGCGGTTTGCATTAGTCACATCAATGAAAAGCTCCTTGTTTTCATGCCTGTTTTTACAGCTTAGGTGTTGACTAAACTGTTTTTGTACATGTCACATTAATCCTGCTTTTCTTTCTGTTCTTTCTATGTGGAAATCCAGGACTTTACTTCAGTGAGTATTTCTTTTTATTTCAATCAATTCCAAATCTTATGACGACAAAGTTAGTTAGGTTTTGCTATAACTTAGTGTTATCTGTAGCCTACCATCAACTTGACTAATATGTTCTTTTCTTTTCTCTTACTGTGTCTGCTGACATGACTGCACATGGCTGTTTCTCAGGGGGTGAGTTAATGCAATTTGTTCTGTTCTTCCACTATATGCAAATGAATGCAAATATTGTAAAAAAAAAAAAAAAAATTACTCTACAAAAGCTGATTTAAGACACAAATGTAAAGATTTCACTGTGGAGAGATTCATTTTTTATAGTAGTCTTTAAAGATCCACTTTGGTACATTTCTGGTGGAGGGTTTGTCACCTGCTGGTTGTCATGGTAATGTGATTGCATCTATCTGGACAGTATGACAGTAGTTTACACTATGGCTTAATGATGATAATCCTGATTAACGATGATAATGCAGATAATGCCACCAGGCCACGTAACAGTTCAGCTCTGTGGAGAGGTGATAGTTTTTTTCACCACTATAATGCATGTTTTTCCAGGTGTCTTTTTCAGTTAAAAACATTTAATAGAATAAATGCAGGTGGTAGGCCCCTCTCATTAAAAGTTTCTTATAGTGCACCTACAACATGTCTGCAGAAAGCAATAAAGTATGGAATCATGTCAAAGTCAGGCAGTTTTAAGAATATTGTTAGAAAAGGTAAAAACATATAATTTCAGTTCGGCATAACATAAGATTTACTTGTTTCATGTCCCAGCTGTCAGGCTGGGACGTGCAAGAGTTAAGATGCCAGAGTCAGGATTAATGATCCTCCAATATTGTTATTGAATATCGGCATGAATCCAGGAAAATTAGCTGGATCAGGCGTCGGTTCCATGATATCGGTTCAGTCTTGGTGGGTTTGTGGGATGTAACAGGACTAATTACTATGAATGACTTATGTTGGCCTGAAATGTTAAATTTTTTTGGAACCTTTATTCATACAGAGCAGTTCAACAGTTAAATATCAGTATTGGATACATTTTGTAATAAGTTAACAGTATTTTGAAATAAAATGCCTTTTTCAGTCCCTAAACACCGGGATCAGTACTAGGGCTGGGTATTTTTAAGAAGTTGGCGGTATGATACATTCCTCAATACATAGGCCACAATACGATACTTATCTTAATACAGTTAGCTTTCGATTCAATACGATATATTTCAAATCGATACAGTTCAATAAAAAGTAAAGGCTAAAACATGGCTGTGATACTGAAAGTCTTTGTTAAACCACTTCTTGTGCAAAGTTCATATGAAACACACCCAGTTTACTCATCAAAGCAGCGAAAATGTCAAATGTATTGCGTAAATGAGTTTCCTTCCTCTAAACAAGCAACAACAGCAATAGCAACAGAACTGTAGCTGTAACAAAACGATTTAGTTAAATAATACCAAAAGTTACTCTTGGTGATATATTGATACAGGAACCGATGATATTGGTACCGTATCATCACATTAAACAATACGATATATCGATCTATTTTGATATTTTTGCACACCCCTAATCGATACACCCCTATTAAAGTATAGCCTCCTGTGTAGCCTTTGAAAACTACACAGGCTACACACTCCATTTTTAAGTTACTCAAGTAAATGTAACTAAGTACTACACATCTGTCCTTTTATGTGATGAAACTCTATATTCTAATCTTCAAAACAGTTATTTCAATAGCGTATAGACATTTGATCTCCTACCTTTTCGGGGAGCCAGTGTTTAACATGGCCAGATCATGCATTTCAAAGCTCCACTATCAAAAGGATTATGGACAGATAGCTTTTTAGCTCCTGTGCCCCTTGACAACCCAAATCCTTTTATTTGTCCCTGTGTGCGCTTAAGAGATTTCAGCCATGTTTGTTGTCCCCCCTCTGGCTTCGGGTTCTCACACTGTCCTCATGGCTCAGGACCAGGGTTGCCAGATATTCAGACAGCAACGAGCGACCAAGAAAAAACAGCCCCAAAGCAGTACACAAAAAGAAGCCCAGTAAACTACTAGTAAAACCATTTTCTCCCAAATGTTTCTCGCTCCAGTACAAATATAGTTTATAAGCAGCTCTTGAGGTCGAAATAAGTCAGCCAGGTACTATCCGCATCGAATTAGAAAGGTGAGTGTCCGGTAATCAGGAAGTTGTTGTCAGCTTAAACTCGTCACAGTGAGTCATTAGGATGCTCTGAATGTACATGAGGAATATTTTGGGGCCCCTGCAAAATTTTTTAAAAAGGAACTAGTTATTTTTTTTACGTATTAATGACTGTAAAAAAAATATGTAGAGAGTCTTCAACGTCAATGAGTTTACATTACTGAGTCTATTAATGTGAAAAACATTATACAATATAGAATTGTGTCCAGAAGAATTGACAAAAAACTGAAATCTGAACTGACAATTTAATACAAGAATCACATTTCAGAACAGATCTAAACTACTAACCCTAACCCATTTTTATGAGCAGTTAAACAGGAGATTTTGTTGTCTGGAGAGAATTAGGCTACGTCCACACAACAACACTCCTGGATGTAGCGACGGGAGCAGCTCCGTGGATTACACCTGTCACATGTCTTGTGGTTTGCAGAGGCTAGTTTGAGGGCTGCAGCCTTCGTTGCATCGGAGGACCCTGGCGATGGCATCGTTTTCCAAAAGCTGTGGTTTGCTTGTCCACACAATAACGCAACGTCGGTTCTCAGATTTCTCCACTCTGGACCTGTTCTCACAAAACACCGTTTTTGCCCTCCCAAAATGCTGGCTCCATGTGGACGAAAGGCCAGAACGAATACAAACCACCTTTTCAACTAAAAAAAGTTGTTGTGTAAGCAGGCCCTTATTGTACTAATTGCGTGCATTCAAATTGCGATTTCATTTCAGCTGTGATTAGGGGTGTGCAAAAATATCAAAATATCAATATATTGTATTGTTTAATGTGATGAACCAGTATCGATATCAGGGGCTCCTGTATCGATATATCGCCAAGAGTATTTTTTTAATATATTTTGTTAAATTATTTTGTTACAGTGCTACATTTTTGTTGCTTCTTTAGAGAAAGGAAACTCGGTTATGCAACAAATTTGTCATTTTGATGAGTAAAATGTTTGTTTCATATGAACTTCACACAAGAAGTGGCTTAACAAAGACTTTTAGTGTCACAGCCATGATTTAGCAATTATTTTTTATTGAACTGTATCGAATCAATTTGAAATATATTGTATCGAATTGAAAGTGCAGTGTATCGAGATATGTATCGTATTGTGGCCTGTTTATCGAGGTATGTGTCATATCGGAAACTTCTTCATGATACCCAGCCCTAGTTGTGAGTCATCTTGCAGCCGCTCGGGAGCAAGCCCAGAAAAAACTCAAAATTTGCAAGCGACTTTACAACAGCAGAAGCCCGAAGCTGCTATAAAGAAGCAAACTTGGCAACCACGCTGGTGACCAAGCAGCAGACCACCTTCTAAGACTGGACCTAAGCCTATAACCACACCCGCACAGGACAAGATAGCCCCGGCAGCCATTGAAGTGCATGGGAGATGAGGGGATTAAGAAAATGCCTTTAGATTTCTCCCACTTAAGGATAATCTGAAAGTAATAGAGCAGCCTGGGATTAATTGGAGAACAATGCGGCTCTTGTCCCCGGGAAGGTGTTAAGACTTTTGTGGAGCGCTTTGAAGTTTGTTGGTGGAGATGGTGCAGATAGAACACGCAGCCAACAGGAAGAGCAGCTGTCAGATATTGGATACTAAACACATGTGGATTTCAATGTACCATGACCTCTTTTAAAGGCCTTATATTAGACAAAATTGACTCTTGTGAGCTTTTAGCCACGTTAGAATGTTGTTATCTCATCAAGCGAGACTAAACCAGGAAACGACATTATAACGTAGATCAGAAAATAACATCATATGGGCTCTTTAAAGGTGCTTTTCATCATCAAACTAAACCAGACCAAGGTTACAGGCCTTTTCTAGGTATTTTTGAGCTATAAAACCACCTGTAATCGAATATGCATAAAGTGGAGCAGTTTAATGTCATACAGTGGAACATTCCAGGCAAAGCAGTGGCATCTCCATAGAAACAAGCAGGTGATGAACCCCCAACCAAAACACTACAGTTTTTTAGCTACACTATACTTTAACTCCTACTTGAGGAATATACAATAGTGTAAGCAAAAAATAATATATTTAATTCAAATAGTTATAATTAAACAACTCAAGTACTAGATGAATCAGCTTGGAAATGTACATGTGTTCCTGTGATCCCAAACCATCCATGATTTATGATGGTGCAGTCCTGGTGTAGTCCTGGTGTAGTCCTACTTTAGTCCGGGTTTAGTCCCGGTGTAGTCCTGGTGTAATCCTGGTGTAGTCCCGGTGTAGTCCTGGTGTAGTCCCGGTTTAGTCCTGGTGTAGTCCTGGTGTAGTCCCGGTGTAGTCCTGGTGTAGTCCCGGTTTAGTCCTGGTGTAGTCCTGGTGTAGTCCTTTAGTCTAGGTTTAGTCCGGTGTAGTCCGGTGTAGTCCTGGTGTAGTCCTGGTGTAGTCCTGGTGTAGTCCTGGTGTAGTCCTGGTGTAGTCCCGATTTAGTCCTGGTGTAGTCCTTTCGTCTAGGTTTAGTCCCTGTGTAGTCCTGGTGTAATCCTGGTGTAGTCCCGGTTTAGTCCTGGTGTAGTCCTGGTGTAGTCCTGGTGTAGTCCTGGTGTAGTCCTGGTGTAGTCCCGGTTTAGTCCTGGTGTAGTCCTGGTGTAGTCCTGCTTTAGTCCTGGTGTAGTCCTGGTGTAGTCCCGGTTTAGTCCTGGTGTAGTCCTGGTGTAGTCCTGGTGTAGTCCTGGTGTAGTCCTGGTGTAGTCCTGGTGTAGTCTTGGTGTAGTCCTGCTTTAGTCCCTGTTAAGTCCCAGTGTAGTCCTGGTGTAGTCCCGGTTTAGTCCTGGTGTAGTCCTGCTTTAGTCCTGGTGTAGTCCTGCTTTAGTCCTGCTTTAGTCCTGTTTTAGTTCTGTTTTAGTCCTGTTTTAGTCCTGGTTCAGTCCTGTTTTAGTGCTGCTTTAGTCCTGGTTTAGTCCTGGTGCAGTCTCGGTGCAGTCCTGGACCAGTCCTGGTGTAGTCCTGTTTTAGTGCTGCTTTAGTCCCAGTTTAGTGCTGGTGCTCCCTGGTGTAATCCTGTTTTAGTCCTGGTGTAGTCCTGTTTTAGTCTCGGTTTAGTCCTGGCGCAGTCCTGGTATAGTCCTGTTTCAGTGCTGCTTTAGTTCTGGTTTAGTTCTGGTTTAGTCTTGGTTTAGTTCTGGTTTAGTTCTGGTTTAGTTCTGGTTTAGTCCTGGTTTAGTTCTGGTTTAGTTTTAGTCTGGTTTAGTCCTGGTGCAGTCCTGGTTGAGTCCTGATTGAGTCCAGGGTTAGTCCTGGTGCAGTTCTGGTTTAGTCCTGGTTTAGTCCCAGTTTTGTCCTGGTGCCCTCTGGTTGAGTCATGGTTTAGTTCTGTTTTAGTCCTAGTTTAGTCCTGGTGTACTCCTGTTTTAATCCTGGTTTAGTCCCAGTTAGCCCTGGCGGTCCCTGGTTTAGTTCTGGTTTAGACCTGGTTAAGTCCTGGTTTAGTATCCAAAAGTAGACATCCTCACATCACTTTATGACTGATGAGTAGTAGCAGAGGGCAGTGTACTTTCTAACATGTGTTCCAGAGTAAAAAGAAGGATTAGTCTGTGTGCTTTCTCTTTAAGTGTTTCCTGCTCTGTAAACGTTTGTCGGGATTGACAGATTTGGGGGAGAATCTCACACAAACAACAGCGGCAAGCGGTACAGACTGGCTTTGACAAGATTACACTAGTTTGAAGTTTTGAACTACATTTAAGATCATTTTTGACTGGGCAATTTTGAACCCATCATTTTGTAGTTTTTTTTTAAAGCAGATACCAATTTCCAGTATTTGTCTGTTACTGTGGCCAATAACTAATATTTATGTTAAAGGTACAGTAGAGGTGTCGCCTCATCTGTATGATTCCATGAAAAAACGTGAATAACACGTAGTCACACAGGGACTGGGGCAAAACTGGTGCCAAATATCTGTTATATTGTCAGTATCGGACCTGTACCGATATCTGGGAAACCCCCTGGTATAATATTGGAAACAATATGTTGCCCAAAGTTTTCGTTTCTTAGATACCGTATTTTGTGCACTATAGATTATAAGGCGCACTGTCATTGAATGGTTTATTTTCAAACTTTTTTCACATATAAACCGCACCGGACTATAAGGCGCATTAAATGAAACACAACAGTTAGATAAGTCAGTCAAACTTTATTTAACGCGTTCACAATAACTCTCAACTTTGTTCAATTGTAACGCATAAAAAAATCCTGTCTGAGACGCTAAATTGTTGGTGTATTCACAATAAGTCATCATTGTTCAAACAGTTGGGCGATTACGACATCCAGCACGCCCACATCCCTCTCGTCATTATCCGAGTCAGTGTGGTTTCTGTTCCCTGGCAGTTCAGTGATGATTCCGGTCTTTCCTAGCTTTTCCGGTGAAAGCTCGGGCCACAGTTGATACTGATTCTTAGCCCAGGCGTACACAATCCGTTGGCTGTAAGTCGCTCTGCGTTGTCTCCCTGTCTTGATGAATGGGTGTTCTCCTTCTCTCATCCACTGCTTCCACGCAGCTCACACTTTAACTTTATAACAGCCTTGAGTTTAAAGTCGGCGTTGTGAGCGTGTCTCTTGACAGGTGCATTTTGATATTAAAAGAAATCACAGTATGTATTACTCCGTGATGCTCCTGACTACAATAGCCGTAATGTTGCAAGTGGTGCAGCTTTATAGTTTACTAAAGTCGTACTAAGACACCCCAATAAATTCATATATAAGGCTCTCTGGATTATAAGGTGCAGAGTTGGTTTTTTTTTTAATGAAATTAAAGGCTTTTAAGTGTGCCCTATAGTGCGAAAAATACGGTAATCTTACATTTCCTCTATACTGTACAACATTGATTGATTGTCGTTAACCAAACAATCAGTCAATTAACAACCATTTTGTAACACCATTTTTGATTTGTAATTAAAAAATTGCTTTAAGACTACAGGATATTCTATTTTTATTTTAGTAATCTTTTAGAAAAGCTGGAAAATGTTACATTTTAGCTTGTCTCTTGCTACCTTTTTTGCTACTTACTTAGAATTTATTATTACCATTTATATTTTTTCTCTTTGTTATTATATTATATTATATTATATTATATTACGATGTGTGAGCTACTGTGTCCAAATAATTTCCACTGTGGATCCATAAAGTTTGTACAAGTCTAAGTCTAAGATAGCATTTTGTTTTTCCTCTACTCTGTACAACATATTGATTGATCGTTGTTGTGTTTTTAACCAATCAATCAACCAATTACCAGCCATTATGTAAAACAGTTTGACAATCCAGTTCCCCTAACTGTGACAAACGTGCTCTCATCTTTCTTCCTGTGTTTTTCTATGGTGATGCGCTCTGCTGTTGTCGCTGTGGTGGACTTCCTCTTCTCCTCTTCAGTTTGTAAGTACACCTCTCCTCCATCACTCTCTCCTCTCCAGGGCTGTGTCAGGGCTTTGTACCCAGCTGCCTCCCCTCACGGCTGGGGCGCGTGGCGGGACAAGGGGCCCTCTGATGGATGGGACAGGGCAGGACCGAGGGGGGTACAGACTGAAATGAGACGTATCCTGTCCTGTATATCGTCCATCACCCGCCTGCCAATCAAAATGTCCCTGTGGCTATCTGTCTTATGGGTGACAGGATCTGCTCCTGCCAGGCCTGTAACAACAAATACTCAAACTGATACATAGCTATAAAAAATATCATGATTAAAGGCCCTGAATAAGATTTGTTCCATGTATTTGAGGAAAATTAGTCTGATATGTCGTAAAAGCTGCTCTCGAGGTCAAAATAAGTCTGCTTCGTGTTGTTTGGATCTGATTATAAAGCTTTTTATTGTCCAAGAATCAGGAAGTGCAGCATGCTAGTTGTTGTTAGAATTATCGTGACGGCAAAACTCTGCTCTGGTCTCTGAGAGTTGTGAAAAGCACTAGTAAACTTTATTAAACTCATTGTGGTGAATAATTAGAATACTTTTGAGGAATAACTTTGAACCACTGCAAACTGTTTAAAATGATTTTGTTCTGTTTTTCATGTATTTAAGACAATAAAATGTACAGTACCTTTAACGATACAAAAAATTAAGAAAAAAAATAAAAAATATTCATTTTACATCAAAATGATGCAAGCAATAAGGGTTAAATCACTATATACAGTATATTGTTCCAACTTTCATTCATAAAACAAGAAGTCGGTATAGAAATTATCCTGCAGAGTGAAATACCCAATCCAAAGTTGTGAGTTAAAGCAGTACATTTTTCTGGTAGAAGGTACAGCCACCTGCTTGACTTTCCTTATAATGTCCCACAGTGGTGACAGGCCAAGTGCGATATGATTTATTTAATTTTTGTTGAGGAAAACTGCCTTTTTCTCTCATGTTCGTTAGTTCGTTAGTTCCTAAAAAAACACACTTAAAACAGAAATAAACCCCAGATAAATTACATGGCCATACCAGCTTCAAACCAGCCTGATCTTTTCAGATTTCAGAAACTAAGCAGGGCCAGGCCTGTGTCCTTAGGTGAGGCACTTCACCCACATGGCCTAGTATGAAGGTGGTGTGCGTTAGTGTTGGTGGTGGTCGGAGATGGTGCAGATTGGCAGCCGTGCTTCCATAAATCTGCAATAGTAGCTTACTGCCAATGAGTATGGAGTGAATAAATAATGCTCTGTAAAGTGTCTTTGTGACATATGTCTGTGAAAAGTGCTATTTAAATAAAAACTTACTTACTTACTTACTTACTCCAATATTAGAAAGCCATACATGTACAAGGAGTCTGTGCTGACATTCCCAAGCAGAGACTCAATGTTTACGCCTATACTATGACTTTTATACACAAACTATTGTCCAACTACTGTCCAATCACACTGCACACGGGCTGTTATCTGGCTAACAAATCATGACATCATCCCTATCAGTAGTTCTTGTCCTATTTAGTTAGTTTGCTATTAGATAGATTACAATTTTATGCATTTGTCTTGACATATATCTGTGAGTCTCAGAGCTGTGATCAGAGCCCTTATCTTCACATGACCTCGGTACAATAATGAACTATAGAAGTGGTTATACAGAATAGCTCAGCCTACTTATTTATCTTAACGTTTTCAATATTTTTTGTTGATTAAATGCATATAAAATGACAACTTGTTGACTAAAACTAGACTAGAGCTGGTAGAAATATTATAAACTTTCTTACAATACAAAATTACAGCGTTGTTGTATCAAAATGAACATTGTACATTGTTGAACAGAGTAGTATTGACCTTTGCCCTGCCACTCGAAAATACCTTTGTTCGCTTTGTTACAGTTCATTGTACAACAGACTTTAACCTGTCCTTCGTCTTGATTTTAGCCCGTAGTCCTTTTACACTGTTACGGCATCACATGAACAGAGCCTATTCTTTTCTAACGCAGGTGCCCGTCCAGTCTCCCATCCATCTCCTGACTGACAGACACACAAAAGAGCAGAGCAGAGCGGAGCCAGACTGACAGCACCTTTAATGACAAACGTACAGTCCGTCTACTACTTCCTCTCTCTCTCTCTGTCTCTGTCTTTCTCCCTCCAGCACAAAACCACAACACCGTCCTTCATGTTAGAGGCCGTTAGACAAGCTGGTCCCTGCTCCGTAGTGAGTGGTGTCGTGACCTCTCAACAGACACTCAAAACGCTCGGGTGTGAGTACAGAGTTGGCTCTGAGAACTGTTTAAAAGGACTTGGATTGTATTGTCATTATTTTATTAATCTTTAAAATTAGCATTGATATAAAAAGTCCCATCTTTATAAAGTGTGTTTAACAGCACAAATCATCTCATCTGTTGTTGTTTCAGCTAAAATTAGGCAAAGTTTATTAATCCAATCCAACTTTGAGCTTTATTTGTATAGCACATTTTACAAACAAAACAGTTTCCAAAGTGCTTCACATAGCTATGCAACATTTTACTTTAAAAAGAGAAAAAAAAAATCTGCAAAATTATGTTTAATAAAGACAGAAAAATAAATAAAATAATAATAATAAAATCAATGAACAAAAATAATAAAATCAATACATAAAAGCAGTACAAAAAAAAAAAAGATAAAAACTATAAATAAATAAATAAATTAATTAATTAATTAATAAAATAAAAGACACAGAGGACCACACAACTCAAGCTGTATTAAAAGCCAGAGAATAAAAGTGGGTCTTAAGACGAGACTTAAAACTCTCCACTGTGGGGGCTGTTCGGACGTGGGGGGGCAGAGCGTTCCAGAGTTTGGGGCCGGCGACAAAGACGGCCCTGTCCCCCCTGGTTTTAAGTCTTGTTTTGGGGACCAGAAGCTGGAGCTGGCCCTCGGACCTCAAAGTGCGTGCGGGAGTATAAATTTGGATGAGGTCTGAGATGTATTGTGGGGCCAGTCCATTCAAAGCTTTAAAAACAAATAATAAAATCTTAAAATCAATTCTAAAATTAACAGGAAGCCAGTGCAGCGATGCAAGAATTGAGGTAATGTGATCACGCTTTTTTGTTTTCTGTTAAAAGACGCGCAGCTGAGTTCTGGACTAACTGCGAGCGATGAAGTGCGTATTAAAACAAAGATCAGATTAAATTCTACCTTGAGTAACAGAGCTTCAGACAGAGAAGAGCCTACAGTTAGCATCATACGCCCAGAGAATGTTGATGCCTTCAGCTGAAAGTCTGTTTTACTTATCAGGTAGGAGAATGATGCGGGGGCCTGTCCACAGATAAAATAGGAGTCGCTAGGGAGAAAAAAGGTTGAGAACCAGTGAAATAGACAATCGATGAATTCTGTGTGTGTATTCTTCCACTCACAGTAGAGACTAAAGAGAATAGTGCTTATTGAGTCCATATGTTCCACCTGCTGATGGCTCATAATTGCTCCACTTAAACTGTGACAGGTTCAACACTGAAGATCACAGGAGCAGCCTTTAATGGGCAGGTGGCTGTGGTTAGCTGCCGTGAGATGCTGTTTTACAAACTTTATTTAAATGATCCGGCCCCATTTTTGTGTCTTGTGTCTGTGTTGTCCCCGGGTTTGGCCTGACAGGAGCTGACAGGGGCAGAGATGTCGGGTGGGGCAGGGTCACGTACACATCATCCATCTTCAGGCCTGACAGGTGCGGGGGTTTGACAGGTGCGGGGGCTGTCACAGTGGACACAGGGAGGTGTTGTTGTGTAATTAGGAACGTGTTAAAAGCAGGAAACACTGAGCTCTGTGCAGCAGGACGCTCCCCTCTGAGACACATGTGTATGAGACACTAGTGAGTGAGAGACACATGTATGAGACACATTTTGGTCATCAAAATGTGCAAAGTTTCCATTCATAAATTCTAAAAGAAAGTTTTACCTTTACTGTCTAAAACTCTGAATGGACCACTGAATCCTTCTAAACTGTGTTTTCATTTGAAGAATTGCACTAAATGGCATAGTATATGTATATATGTATATACACAGTGAAGTGGCTCAGTTTCAGAGCTTTTGTGAAGGTGGGAGGAACAATCCCAGCTCCAATGACGGTATACTCTAATACTCTAATACTCATACTCATAATAATGCATTATAGACTACATAGAGTTTTACAGTTTGGTGCATTATTCCTTCACTCCACACTTGGTTAGGCTTCTATTGTAGCCACAGCTGGCCTGGGGCAAACAGATGGAAGTGAGACTGCCAATCTGCCCAATTTGCCCCTCTGACCACTACCAGCACTGCCACTGCTGTCCAAATACACCTCCTGGTACTCTCAAACTTTATATCACTTAATCCTGTGTATGCCTGTTTGTATGTCCTGTTCTGTCTATGTATATCTGTTTGTGGGCATACACAAGTACAACAGATGAAAACGAGTCTTGGGTTATATACTTAATACTGCTATGGTGTGTGTTTCCAGACATTATATACTTAATACTTGTATGGTGTGTGTTTCCAGACATTATATACTTAATACTTGTATGGTGTGTGTTTCCAGACGGCGCTGCACTGGGCGGCCAAACACGGCAACAAAGACATGGCCACTTTAGTGGCTGAAGCCGGAGCAGACGTCAACACAAAATCAGTGAGAGCTCTTTCACATTTACTCTGCTTTCATTGTTTAAATTGTTCCATATTAGAATATCAGTTGTATTTTTCTATTTTTGTCTTTCAGCATGTAAGTACCAGGATGTTGGGCCCTTGGGTGCTCGTCTCCCTCGGTGACGTAATGAACCTCCAGCTGTGCAAATGTATTACAGCAGCTCGTGTTTGAGGCTCTGCTAATAAATCATGTCGTGTCATCTTAATTGTTTCCCAAAACAGAGCGTCGCCATTGAAAACGAAAGCAATTTTCACTGAATTGGCCGAGCAATTATGTTTTTAATCATTATCTGGTGTTGTCTTAACCTTTACTAATTTGTATCTTTTTTTCACACTCATGTTTTGATTGGCTGTTCCTGCGCCTGGGAAACTAAAGGGGGTATGTACTCAGCTCTTTCTACACTTTGTGAATCTGTAAAGGTGAATGTAACAGGTTAGACTACTCATTTCACTAAAACATACAGCTAATGTTGTTATAGTTTGAATTTTACTTGCTTAGTTTTTGCTAGTTTTAAAATGTTGAGAAGTTTATAATTTTACTTCCTGCTTGGACACAGTGAATGTGATGTAAGTACCTTGTACATACATATGTGGATACAGTTAAACATAATGTTAACAAGGGCCAAAGTGCACACTATCAACGATTAGACCAATAAAAATGAATGGTAACACTTGTATTTTGATAAATGAAAGTTTAAACTCCAAAATCGCCTTCCTTGTGCGTAAACTGGCTCTGCAACTTAGCATTACTTCTTGTATTTTTGTACTTCTCAACTTTACTTCCACAGCTACTACCACAACAAATGTAATAATTAGAAAAACATAAAAGTCTGTCATATGGACTTGAAGTCTAAATGTTCTGTGTTAAATACTGTACATGTTAAAGTCATTGACTGTATTTTTCTTCATCTAAACAGGGATACACGCCTTTGCACATCGCAGCCTTACATGGACATCGCCATATCCTAGACCTGCTCGTGGGGACTTATGGTATGATGTATAACTAATCCAGTTTTGTTTATATAAACTTACAAAAAACACTAGTTAATTTGAAACGGTTTGCAGTGGCCCTTAGTTATTCCTAACTTACCTTATGGATTCAGAACATACAAATGATTCACCACAAAGAGCTTATTAGCACTTTCCACAACTTTCAGTGACCAGAGCAGAGTTTGGCCTTGATGGTAAAGCTAACAACAACTAACATGCTAACGTACACTTCCTGATTATCACTTTACAGTTAGATGCAGACTTCATTTTTACATCAAAAGATGCTTATACAATATATCTGTACTGGGCCAAGACTAATTTTGCTTAAATACATGGAAAAAAAAAAATCTGGTACAGGATCTTTAAGCTGAGTTATCAATAATTGTGAGTAATTGTGCAAGATTCTCCTAAGAAATAGTTGGAAGAATTAAATTTGACCCGATAACATCCCTAATTCAGTGGCTGAGTCTTAAACCTTTGCTCTAACTCACATTCAATCTGTGTTCTGTTTGATTTGCCTGTTTTCCACACAATCCACTTTCCTGGTTTATTTACATGAGGTTTTGTGCTTCTTACACCATCTCCAAAGCAGCTTACAGCATTCCTCACTCCAGTGTCGACTTTCACGTTTAGTTTTTCTTATCAGGAGCTAAAGAAAACCTGAGGGACTACAGCGGCCATCTCGCTTTCCACTATCTCAACATCAAGGAACCCGAAGTGTCGGAGGAGGAATGTGACATACGTGAGTACATCTCCACTCAAAGGTGTAATGGTAAAGAGATTCAAGATAACTAACTGCCTTTTGCTACTACCCAATTATCAAACTTCATCAGATAAGATAAGAGATCCTTTATTTGTCCCACAATAGGGAAGCCACTGAAGGTATTTGAACGGATTATGCAAAGTTAGGTATCAATTGGCATTATAAAAAGAGGTAGGTAGAGTAGCCAAAAACTGGATTCATGTTACTTCAGAATAATATTACTCAAGTAGAAGTACAAGGTAGTGGTCCAAGAAATTAATGTTCAAATGATTTTGGGGTGGACTGCCCAAGCTCAGCCAATCAGAGCGCTGCTTTTGGCTCTTGCTCAGGTTGATGAGAAATGAAAATACTTTATTATTAGCTACGGACAGTGTGCAGATGCTTTTTGTGACAGCTTTTGTAATATATTATAATTTACTCATTTACAAAAAAGTTGGCTACCCCATCTATTTCTTTCACTCTAATCCCAAGAATCTAGATAACTTTTTGTCAATTTTGCCTACCCTTAATAGACTCTATTCACACTTACTGGCAGACACTGGATATATGCGGGTGATGACTTTAAAATTTTGCTTAAAAGAAAATAGTAAAAGATGAAGAAAGGAAATGATGATGATGAAAATAATACTAGTTAGGTATATGGTGTTTAGTAAAAAAAAAATGGGGGAGAAAGGGAAATTAAATTATAAATTAGTCAAAATATGAATATAGGGAAGCCTGCTGGTGTGGTTGTGCTGCACTACCACATTACCTTTGTTTTTGTGTTTGGAGGAAGGAGTGGGTTGTGGGTGGGGAGTTTTGTTGTTCTGTGTTTGTTGTAGGTTTTGTTTTGTGCTTTTCTGTCTTGTTTTTATGTTTACTATTGTATTTGTTAAATGCGAATGACGACTTCCGGTGTAGTTACTGACGCTGGACATTATGGGTGTGCAAAAATATCAAAATATTGATATATTGTATTGTTTAATGTGATGATTCAGTATCAATATCATGGGCTGCTGTATCAATATATCACCAAGAGTATTTTTTGTTATATTTTACTAAATTATTTTGTTACAGCTTCAGTTTTGTTGCTTGTTTAGAAGAAGGAAACTCGCTTATGCAACACATTTGACATTTTCACTGTTTTAATGAGTAAAATCTGTGTTTCTAATGAACTTTGCACAAGAAGTGGTTTAACAAAGACTTGATTTAGCCTTTTTTTTTTTTTAACTGTATCGAATCGATTACAATACAAAGGAGGCATCTTAGTTTTTTTTTTTTTATATAAGTTTGACAAATTATAATACACAAAGAAATAGCCAGTTTATAAAAGGAAAAAAGAAAGAATACAGTGACATTTAGATGAAGAAAACTGGGCCATTTTCTCAGTTTTCACAGATTATTACAGTGATACTATCGCCAGTAGAGCCCATGGGAAGTTGTCATCCACATGTTTCCAAAATGTCTTCTGGTTTTGTGATGTAAACGTGAATAAAGCCCATTTAATCTCACTAATATCTGGTGTTAAATATCTACTGTACTGTAACTTTACAAATGACCTAGTTTGTAGACCTAGTTTGTATGAATTTGATCACTGACAGTGGTAATAGAACTTCTGCATACAGAATGTTTAATATAGGCAGTTTTGGGAAATAACTAAATACAGGTCATGAAAATACAATATTTAGAACACAAATTTTCTAATCTGGTAGTATTCAGAATAAAGTTCAAGTTCTTCATCATGCAATTTTGGCTTTGAGCTGCACAGTATTAGTAATAAAGAAGGAACGAAAGAAAATACAGCTCTTTCACTGTGTACATGTGTGACTTTTTTTTAACGCAACTTGATGTAAAAGTATTCCAAGTATTATTAGAATACAGTACTCTGTTTAGACCATGTAACGGTGTCAAATTCAGTAGCACTCTCATTCACCTTCTGTTGTTTCCCTGTGTCCAGAGTACGCAGTGACCCAGGCCCGCGAGCGCCACAGGAACAGGAAGCTGGCGTCTCTGTTTTCCTCCAAGAAGAAGTGGGGATCTGCTGAAGAGTTAGCCCCGATCGAAGAGGAGCGGACTGGGATGCAGCAGCTGCCTCTGCCCCCCTTCAGGCCGCGGAAGTTCTCACGCTGAGACTGAACTTCATGTAAATACAAGAACATTGTTTTGATAGGGAAAAATGGAAGTGTTAAAAGCTGAAGCATTAAAGCACTAAACGGAATTACAACACACAAGAACGCAACTCGAAACTGCTCCATCACCAAAATCATTGTGGCTTTCCTCAGAAGAATTTCTGTTTGAAAAATATTTTACAATGGGTTTCATTTGTTACCTGACCTCAAACATGATTATATAATAGTTAAGATATTTTTGAAGCTTCCCATTGGCTTGCCTGGCAAATCCAAAATGTACTTTCTCTGTATTTTTTATACTGAGGGATCAGTCTGGTCCCCACTCCCTCTGTCACATCTCGAATCGTCCAATCAGATTTGTTTTTTTCAGTGACACATAGGGATGGGTATTTGATTAAATCTTCTTAATTGATCATTAATTGAGAATTAACGATTGATTTTGATTAATCATTGAAATTTTTTATATAAAAAATATCATTTTATTATTATTATTAATCTGCATAAATAAATACAACTTTAAAACATATAAACCATTACTACTAGAGTCACATCAGCATTTGATAATATAATTCAGCTTTGTGCACATTTGTTTATGTTTTACAGAAACTAAACTTAAAACCGCATGGCTCATTTGCATAAACTGCAAGCCTGAAAAAAAAACAGCTCACTCCTTGTGCCCTGATGCAGTTCAGCTTCTGTTTGACTATAGAGGATGTTGATGATGCTGGTGGTGAGTCTGTTCCGTGTGTATCACAGATTGGAGATGGTTCATGTTAAAAATTTCAGAGATCATACATGTGCAGGTTGTACGAGTGCAGATTGTACATGTGCTGAACAGAACAAACTGGAATACTCAAAAAACTCGATCATACCCGGGACACTGATGTGCAGTAAACACACTCACTGAGTGGTACAGTGTCTCCAAGGAGCCAGAGCCCAAACGTGGAACTGTGAGGCACAACTCCAGTGTTTGTTTCACACACAGCCTTGTCTCCTTACACTACGCATAGCAACCTACATTCAGTTTGTCGATTAAAAATGAACATGACTGGCGAAATTCTTAATGATCAATTATTGATTAGTTGACTAAACATGCCCATCCCTAGTGACACATTTGTTTATTTCAGTGACACATTTATTTATTATTATTATGATACAGATCGTTTCCCTCACCTCAGATTAACAGACCTGATTTGACGATTCTGCAGAAATTTGCGACTTTTTTCAGTCCCATGTGATATTTTTTCTCTGATCCTCCATCTAAACTCAGGGGCATTCAACAGAGACCAGACTCACATCTTCATAAAATATTGAGTTAGTTTGTGTATTCTGGATCTCAGGCAATGCCACTGGAGCAGATCATTGTTAAAGGGAATGACATTTTGACAAAACTGGCTGCAATGTTTGATTTAAAAAAAGTTCCGTCATTGTTTGAATTTGAAGAGATCAGTATTCTCAATGTGTACATTTTTGTTTTCCATTAACGTGAATAGTGGACTGTTTACTTCCACTGTTACTTTCAGGAGCATGTAAGATCAGCTTTACTCTGCATACTCTGCTTTTATTATTGAAATTTACTTTAATGGGCTAGTTAGTATGACTTGCTTTTGATATACGTTTTGATTGTTTCTCTTTATAAATTATCTAAAAAATATATAGGCCTACTGTTCTTATGTCAAAGGCAAAATTCTTATCTCAGACCTATACTCTGACTTCAAATCACAGTCAAATAAAAAATAAATCCACCTAATGAGTCAAAACTACTCAAACCAATGTATTCTGAATTCAAATAATTTAAACTTTGTTGTGTATATTGAATTCCTTTTAAAGATTTTAAAGCCATGCCATGATGTTACTGTTTTAATCTGTATTATTATTATTATTTTGAAATCAATTATAAGCTTATTGTACGAGGTATGATAACAAGTTTGAAATGCATTCCTTTGTTTTGACCGTAATGTCTTTTGTCATTTTGTTATACATTGCAAAAACAATATACAGTATCTACATAAGTTAAAATGATTTCACAATAATTTTCTTGTTTCTTTTCAATGTGTTTTTGTCATCTTTTGTTGTTTAAAGGTCCAATATCACACAAAATTAACTCTAATGTGAGCTTTAAATCATGTTTTAATGTTGTTACCTCATCAAAAACAGACCTGGAGTTATGTTTTGTTTCATTCACACATGTTTGAGTAATCCTGGTCCACTAAATTTTTTCAGTTTGAGAGAAGAACTCAGGAAACTAAATTTGAAATACCGTATTTTCCACACCATAGGACGCGCTGTTAAGCCTCCAGCCCCTCTTAAGTGCCCCACAATCCAGAGCGCCCTATACACGAATCCACTCGGGTGTCCCAGCACGACTTCAGTAAACTACAAAGCCACAAAACCTACAGCGCACGCAAACACGCACAGAGCAGACAGCGACCGCACAGCGAAAAAACACCCGCCACACTCATCACTCCACGCAGACGAGGAATGGAACAGAAGAACGAACTGAAAAAGCGAGTGCAATGTGCCACTTCTAGCCACAACTGAACAACTGAGTCACTGCGAACACGCCGACAATCCGTTGGTCCCAGACAGCACCCTCCCTACACGCCACAACTGAACAAAGCCCAGAGTCACCGTGAACGCCACAAACAAAGTCCCACTGGCCCATCCAACTGTTGTGTTTCGTTTAATGCGCCTTGAAAAAAGTTTGAAAATAGACCATTCAATGACAGTGCTCCTTATAATCCAGAGCGCCTAATAGTGCGGAAAATATGGTATTTGTGTGTTAAACACGTGTGAATGAAACAAAACACAACTCCAGGTGTGTTTGTGGTGAGGAAACATTATAACATAGGTCAGAAAATAGCATAATATGGGAGCTTCACTGCAAAAATCAATATCTAAGTAAGTTAAAATGACTTAAATTAAGAATGTTTTACTTTATTTGAGTCGATTCAACTTGAAAAGTAAAATGATCTACCAATGGAATAAGTGTGTTTTCCTTAATTCAAGCAACATTTGATTTTGTTTCTTATTTTAAGTGCAAAAAGTTGTGTTCTTTCTTATTTTAAGTGCAGCAAGATGTAGTTTCATATTTTAAAACAAAAAGTCTTGTTCCATTGGCAGATTATTTTATTTGTTGATTTAAATTTACTCAAATCATTGTCAAACTTTGTTAATCCAAATGATTTTAACTTGTCTAGATTTTTGTTTTTGCAGTGTTTAAAGTCATTTTGGTGGAGATGTTTCCATGGAGATGTTATCGATTGCTTGGAATGTTCCACAGTATGACATTAAACTTCAGTACCTCCACAGAGACCAACGATTGACACCACCAGGCCAAATTACTGGTCAGATCTGTGGAGATGTAAACCCCCACTCCCACCAACCAAATACTTGTCAAAACTATTCAAATTAAAATAAGTTCTCAGTGCAACTTTTACAGTGTATGCCGGTTGTTTTATTGCCCTCGTTTGAAAACCGTGTTGTTTTAAATCTGTTACAAGTACTTTTACGACTTCTCTGCAGATTTCTGTTGTGATTTCACTCTTGCGTCATTGACTTTTGGCTTTTGTCCCCTGATTTATGGCCCCTGTTGTTCGTCTCAGCTAATTGGGCTCATTGCATTTGACCCGCCTTGATATTGACGCCGTTACAGATCTTTTCAGGTTTTTTATTGTGGTAATTTCACTGAAAGAAAATGTAATCTCTTGTTTACATCGCTATAAGATTGTAAAAGAAACACTTGCCTTATCAACTATTTGCACAGTATTTATTTAATGAATATATTTTGATAATAAAATGCATTGTAAACTTGTAACATTGTGTTTACTCTTTTTTTATTATCATTATTTATTTATTTTTTTATTCAAAATCTGTCTTGCCATGTGAAGGAATTAATTCTAAATGTCCAATATTATGCAAAAATGGACTCTTGTGAGCTTTAAGCCTTGTTAGAATGTTGTTACCTCCTCGAAAACAGACCTGGAGTTGTGTTTTGTTTCATTCACACATGTTTGAGTAACTTTTTATTATTAGTCTGTGTATCTCCACAGCTCAAAAAGCTCTGTCCTTTTTACCTTTAGTTACACTGTAAACCCAAATGTTCAAAGTAATTAACAAGAGTAAGTTGTGGATAGTCAAAGTTTTAGAAATAGTTCTAGTAACTTAATTATGTCAAGTTGCTGTAACATGTTCTTCTTTTTGAGTCATTTTAACTTATATGTTTTGATTAAAAGTATAAGTGAGTGTAACTTTAAAACATAGTAAAGGTACAACTATGATAAAGTTCAAATACAGATTATTTCAAAATAAAATTAATGTATATAGTACATGTTAAAATACAAACAATTTCAAAGCGTTTCACCAAAGAAGTGAACTTATTCCATTTGTTTGAAAACTCCCAATTTTACGTTTTAATAAATGAAAATAATTGAGTTGCCTTAACAGAAAACTATGAGTCATATCCACTGCAAATATTTGAGCACTTTTAATTCAGTTGTTATCAAAAGTACAACCTTTAAAGTTCTGGAAGATTGTGACTTTTGAGTTAATCAACAATCGATTGCTTCAATTTTTTTGAGTTCTGGTAACTTATTTGTGTTTACAGTGTAGGTCATTCCCAGGCTGAAATGATCCAAATGATTCTAGTGCAGGTGTATGGAGTTTAAAAACACAGTAGAGCACTTCCTGTATCACAGCATGACATCATAAGGTGGAACAGAGTGTTTTTCATTTGAGTGAAAAATAGAAATATGCGGAGTTTGTGCGTTAAACATGTGTAAATGAAACAAAACTCAACTTGAGGTATGTTTGTGATGAAGAAACTGTTATAACAGATATGGGCCCTTTAAATAAATGTAGTTTAGCTGCTTACGATTGAAACCAGCAGCCTCCCTACACACCACAACTGAACAAAGCCCAGAGTCACCGTGAACGCCACAAACTAACTAAACCACTCACACATCTACAGGGTTGGGGAGTAACAGATTACATGTACTGGAGTTACGTAATCAGAGTACAAATTATGAGTAACTGTATTCGGTTACAGTTACTGTTTCAGTGAGTGGTAATTGGATTACAGTTACTTTGTTGAAATAAATGGATTATGCATGTATTTTCCTGTTTTCCTGTATTCACATTATTTTAATTTTTATTAATGAATTTATTTATTTTTTGGTAATTCCACTCATTGCTGGAAACTAAACCAGGTCTAAACCAGTATTAAATCAGGACTAAAACCAGGTCTAAACCAGGTCTAAACTAGATCTAAACCAGGACTAAAATCAGCTCTAAGCTAGATCTAAACCAGGTCTAAACTAGATCTAAACCAGGACTAAAACCAGGTCTAAACTAGATCTAAACCAGGTCTAAACCAGGACTAACACCAGGTCTAAACTAGATCTAAACCAGGACTAACACCAGGTCTAAACTAGATCTAAACCAGGACTAACACCAGGTCTAAACTAGATCTAAACCAGGACTAAAATCAGCTCTAAGATAGATCTAAACCAGGTCTAAAATCAGCTCTAAGATAGATCTAAACCAGGTCTAAACTAGATCTAAACCAGGACTAAAACCAGGTCTAAACTAGATCTAAATCAAGTCTAAACCAGGACTAAACCAGGTCTAATCTAGATCTAAACTAGATCTAAACTAGGTCTAAACCAGGACTAAACCAGGACTAAAACCAGGTCTAAACTAGATCTAAACCAGGACTAAACCAGCACTAAAACAGGATTTAACAGGACTAAATCATGCTGTGTGGACGTGTCTCCTCCTCCTTTATCAATAATATTTTTAATACGGTTAAGTATCTCCGTCTTTGCTTCTCTACAGCAAATTAAGTAAACCAAAGTATTCAGATTACGTTACTCACTTTAAGTAATTTAATGGATTACGTTACAACCTACATTCTTGAGTATGTAATCTGTAATCTGTAGGGGAGTACATTTTAAAAGTCACCTTCCCAACACTGCCCATCTAACTGTTGTGTTTCATTTAAAGCCCGGTGTGGTTTATTTGTGAAAAAAGTTTGAAAATAGACCATTCTGAGAGCGCCCTATAGTGTGGAAAATACGGTAACTATTTTTAAAGGCGTGCGCGAATGTTAAAAAGTAACACGACGTCTTTTAATTCATCCCAAATCAGTTTCTCCTCACTCCCACTCGACTTCTTGCTTGCTGCTCAAACTCAGCTTCTTCTCTTGTTCTCAAACTTATGATAATTCCTGTTCTAATCCTGCTTTGATGTGCCTTTAAAGTACCTGACTCGGGGTGCCACAGATGGGTTAAATATGGCCGGGCTCTCCCTTCCATAGGATTTGGAGCCTAATTCCAGATTATGTGAAAAGGCCAGCACTTGCTTTGGTTCTTAGATGGCACACAACACACAGGGACAGAAGTACACGGAGCAGGAGAGGGCTCTGCTGGTTTTGTCCTGTGTTTTTTTGAAGCTTTTTTGAAGGGGATGCAGGGGATAAGAGGGGGTTTCTGTAATAGATACTTATCAGGCTGCCCCCAAGCCCCCAACACAAAGTCCCTGTGAAGAGATTAGACACAGGGAGGGCACATTTACTCTAATCCAAGGCTTTTGAGGCCTACAAGCAACAAGCCCAAACTGAAGCTCCCTCTTGGGCTGTGCTGGGACCTTATGTTTAGATTTTTTTCACACTAACAGGTTTAGTTCTGGTTTAGACCGGGTTTATAGTCCTGATTTAGACTTGGTTTGAACCTGATTTAGACCGGGACCTGGTTTATTTAATGGTTTCTGCTTGGTTTGGATCTGATTAGCTCTACTTTGGTCCTCATTTAGACATGTTTTAGTCCTCGTATAGAATTAGATTAGACTCGGTTTAGTCCTGTTTAGACCTCCCCAAACTGTATCCACCACTTGTGATTTCCTGGGACCTTATGTTTATTTTTTCTTTTTGGTTTAGATCTGGTTTAGATTTGGTTTAGATTTGGTTTAGACCAAGTTTAGTCCTATTTTAGACCTAGTATAATCTTAGTTTAGACCTAGTTTGCTAGTTTGGATTTGGTTTCATTCAAGTTTAGACCTGGTTTGGATCTTTTTAGTCTGGTTTAGATCTGGGATTGTTCTAGTTTGTACTGTACTCCTGTTTCAGACCTGGTTTAGTTCAGTACAGAATTGAATTTATCTAGCTTGCAAATAGTCATTTACAGGTTTAAATATTGCTCAGAAATACTTTGAAACCATAGACCAGGTTTAATCCTGTTTCAGACCTGGTATAGTCTGGTTTAGACCTAGTTTGGACCTGGTGTCCTTCAGGTTTAGACCTGGTTTGGATCTTTTTAGTTGGTTTAGATCTGGGCTAGTCCTACTTTGTACTGTACTTCTGTTTTAGATCTGGTTTAGTCTGGCTTAGATCTGGGAGAGTCTGGTTTGTACCATACTCCTGTTTCAGACCAAGTTTAGTCTGGTTTAGATCTGGGTTAGTTCTAGTTTGTACTGTTCTCCTGTTTCAGACTTGGTTTAGTCTTCATTTAGACCTAGTTTGGACCTGGTTTCATTCAGGTTTAGACCTGGTTTGGATCTTTTTAGTCTGGTTTAGATCTGGGATAGTCCGAGTTTGTACTGTACTCCCTTGGTTTAGTCTTGATTTAGATGTAGTTTAGACCTGGTTTCTTTCAGGTTTAGACCTGGTTTGGATCTTAGTCAGTTTTAGATCTGGATTAGTCGTAGTCTGTACCGTACTTCTGTTTCAGACCTGGTTTAGTCTGGTTTAGATCAAGGATAGTTCTAGTTTTTTTTATACTTCATGTCTCAGACCTGGTATAGTCTTGGTTTAGACCTAGTTTGGACCTGGTTTCATTCAGGTTTAGATCTTGTTTGGATCTTAGTCAGGTTTAGATCTGGATTAGTCCTAGCTTGTACCATACTCCTGTTTCAGACTTGCTTTAGTCTGGTTTGGATCAAGAATAGTTCTAGTTTGTACCGTATTCCTGTTTCAGACCTGGTTTTAGATCTGGGATAGTCCTAGTTTGTACTGTACTCCTGTTCCAGACCTGTTTTTTTCTGGTTTCAAATCTAAACCCACATCAGATCATCAGATACAAATTTAGAACCTCGTCACAATATCAGATTTAACATTTGCGGTTTATTCTTCATGACATCATTAAAGGCGCACTGTGTAACTTTTCTGACATAGGGCGCCTGTCTCCATGGAGATGCCTGGAATGTCCTACAGTATGAAAACGAACACATCTATCTCGCAAATAGCCAATTACAGATTTGAACATTGCCCTGAAACACTTTGAAACACGCAGTCGTCAGCCTCTCCACAGATCTGACGCTGCTGCCTTAAATACACGTTTCTCGCCTCCGCGTCTCATTGTCCGCGCTGAAAACATCCCATAATAGCTCTTTTTATTCTCCGCTTGTTTTATTGTGTTCAAATAATGCTACAAAGTGCCTCCCCGTGTCGTCCCTATCTTGTTTGCGGCATGTATGAGGCTTGCATATCGCCGGGGGTGGATCGGCCTTTACAATGGGACCCAGAAAGCGCGGAGGGAGCGAGGGATGGAGGAGGGAGGGAGCGACGGAGAGAGAGAGAAAGAGGGTGGGAGGGGGGTTTGCCTTGTCCCTGTGTAACCGATGCCTCCCTCTGTAGAGATTAGCCGCTCTATTGTTGTCCAGGTTGCTCATTTCCATTGGACTCTTACCTCCTGCGGGCTCCAATGTTGCTGTGTTTTGGGAGAGAGGGAGGGGGAAAGAGGGAAAAGAGGGGGGGGTCACACAGCCAGAGTCCCGGGGTTTCCTTGTAGCTTTTGTTTCGCAAATTAGGCCCGAATGTAGATGTAGCGTCACAGGGCCTTGTCAGCTGCCCTCCGTGAGCCCTCGCACGACAATAACGGGGACATGAACTTCGCCGTGTAACCTGCTTTCTTATACAAACCCGTATTATGTTTTATTCAAGCTGGGAAATGTTGAATCCTTTGTGCTTAATGGAGCTTTCAGGAGTTTGACCTAAGGTTGTGAAAACTGAAGTATCGAAAATCTGAGGCGTATCGACAGTGTTGGGAAGGTTGCTTTTAAAATGTATTCCCCTACAGATTACAGATTACATACACCAAAATGTAGTTTGTAACGGAATCCATTCAATTACTTAAAGTGAGTAATGTAATCTGAATACTTTGGATTACTTCATTTGCTGTAGAGAAGCAAAGACTAGGATATCGTAACATAAGATGTTTTGTCTGATAAAAGAAAATGAAAAGCCCAGACTTTACTGAACCAAATTTTAAAATATTATTGATAGAAGAGGAGACACGTCCATGCAGCATGGTATAGACCTGTTAAATCAAGTTTTAGACCTGGTTTAGACCTGTTTTAGACCTGGTTTAGATCTAATTTAGACCTGGTTTAGTCCTGGTATAGACCTGGTTTAGATCTAATTTAGACCTGGTTTTAGACCTGTTTTAGGTCTAGTTTAGATCTAATTTAGACCTGGTTTTAGACCTGGTTTAGGTCTAGTTTAGATCTAGTTAGACCTGGTTTTAGTCCTGGTTTTAGACCTCTTTTAGACCTGGTTTAGTTTCCGGCAATGAGTGGAATTACCAAAATATGAAAATACATCTTGTTACACTTAAAATAAGAAAAACAACAACTTTTTGCACTTAAAATAAGAAACAAAATCGAGTGTTGCTTGAATTAAGAAAAACACATTTATTCCATTGGTAGATAAGAGGGATGTAACAATAACCGAAATATATTGATATTAACTCTAATAATTATCCTACAAGCTAGCAAAATTAGTAAAAAAAAAAGACATCTCTGGAAACATTTATTATTATATTTACAAAATACCACAGTTTTTGCGTTGGTCATATCATTTTATTTTGTCGTATTTATCCCCTACACCAATGATATTATTTTTTTCACAAGAGTCACATTGGAAGAGCAAAATCAAGAGGAGATCCACTTATACCCAACATACTCCAACATATCAAGTCACCTTTGCAAATGTGCATTTGTTTGTTCTCCATTAGCTACTGAAAGTCTGTAAATGCATTTTTAAAAAACATATTAATTGGACATTCCCCCAAAAAGAAACACAGCCAATACATCTTCAATTAAAACCATATTTACCTTAATACTGGGATGAGCGGAAGCTGCATGCATTATGACTAATACTAATCTGCATAAATAAACTCAACTTTACAACATATAAACCATCACCACTACAGAAACACCTCAGCCCGTTTGATCATATAATGTGTTTAATGCAGCTTTGACACATTTGTTTATGTTTTACAGAAACTAAACTTAAAACCACATGACTCATTTGCATAAACTATAAGCTCTGAAAAAAACAGCTCTCTCCTTGTGCGCTGATGCGGTTTAGCTTCTGTCGGACTAAAGAACACGACTCAGTGGAATATGAGTGTTCTCTCTGTGACAGAGAGATGTGATGATGATGATGATGATGATGATGATGGTGAGTCTGTGTGTGTATATCACGTTGGAGATGGATCATGTTGTCAGAGATCATACGTGTGCAGGCACAAAGAAGGTTGGGGACCACTGCTGTATAGATTGGTATTTAATTGGATTTTTGACCTTTCCAAGTAAGAAAAAGACTCCAAGTAAAACAGAAAACACACACCAAAGTTATTGTAGAGGTGCAAAAACAAGGAACAGCAGTTTAAAAGTGAAAAAATGCACTGCACACTCCGATGGCTGATGTCCAAAAGCTTTTTTTATTTTTTCAAATAACATTTTGGCAAAAAGCCTTCGTCAGATCATTTTTCTTACTTTGGACCACAGTATGTAAAATGACTGAAAGCCCAGAGGAGCTCAATCTCCAACAGGCTCCTGCAGCGCCACTCAAACTCTGAGAGATACAGGTACAGATATATTCATACTATAATACTCCCTACAACTATAACTGTAACAACTCACCCTAACAGATAATACTCCCTACAACTGTACAACAACTCACCTTTATGGTAACAGATAATACTCCCTACAACTGTACAACAACTAACACCCTTTATGGAACAGATAATACTCCCTACAACTGTATAACAACTCACCCTGATGTAACAGATAATACTCCCTACAACTGTATAACAACTCACCCTGATGTAACAGATAATACTCCCTACAACTGTATAACAACTCACCCTTATGTAACAGATAACCCTGAGTCCTGTCAATCATATCACAGTTTGTACTGTACTTCTGTCTCAAACCTGGTTTAGTCTCATTTAAAATCTCGAGCCATATCAGATTGTCAGATACAAATTTAACAATTTTAACAACTTTAAACCTTTGACTCTGTATTGATCTGATAGATTTATTGATCCGTTATTGAACTCTCACGTTTTAAAACAGCTCGTACGTGACACAAAGCACTTAACATGGTCCCCTTCTATTCCCGAGTGTCGGTGTTTTTAGAGGAGCATCTGTCGCCGCCTCACACCGGGGCTAAACGCTCACCTGTCAATCACACAGCCAGAGCCGTCAATCACCCGACCTCTGCGGGGGGGCGGGACCGAACAAAGCCCGGGCCACATTAGCAATGCTCCTGAGCACTGGAGTGTTTGGAGAGAGAGAGATGGAGCGGGGCTGATAACACACTGATAAGAGAGAGAGAGAGAGAGGGAGGAGTGGGCGGGGAGAGGTGTCGGGGGGCGGGGACACTTGATAACGCTCATTCTTGTCATTCAGTTTTAGCTCTAGGTCTGTCCATTTGGGTGGCGGCCTGCAGGTAAATCCCGTTAGGAGGAGGATGGACGAGGGAGCAGCGGGGGGGTATTGTGCGGGTGGACGGAGCCTCAAGAGGGACAAAATTCTTTTCAGTTGTGAGTTTGGGTTGTACGTGATTTTTAAGTGTTATTGTGTTGTCATGGTACTAAAATGTCTAAGTATAACACTAAGGAATAGACTTTCTTTTATTTTACTCTGTGTACTTATATCTACTCTGCAAAAAAGCTTGGACAAAATTTAAAATATAAACACTTTAATTTAGCAGAAATTCCTTCCCTCTCTTCCTCCCTCTCTCCTACTCTTCCTTGCCTCCTCCTCTCTCTCCTTCCCTCTCTCCCTCCCTCTTTTCTTCTTTTCCTTCCCCTCTCTTTCTACACCCCCTTCCTCTCCCTCTCTCTCTTCCCTCTCTCCAACGCTTCCTTACCTACTCCTCTCTCTCTTCCCTCACTTCTACTCTTCCATACCCTCTCTCCTTCCCTCTCTCACTACTTTCCTCTCTCCTTCCCTCTCTCTTACTCTTCCTTACCTCCTCCCCTCGCTCCCTCCCTCTCTCCTACTCTTCCTTTTCATATGTCTCTACACCCTCTCTCTCTCTTCCTCTCCCTCTCTCCTACGCTTCCTTACCACCTCCTCTCTCCCCTTCCCTCTCTCACTTCCTCTCTCTTACTCTTCCTTACCTCCTCTCTCTCCTCTCTCTCCTTCCCTCTCTCCTACTCTTCCTTTCCCTCTCTCCCTTCCTCTCCCTCTCTCTTTCCTCTTTTACTCTCCCCTACTCTTCGTTACCACATCTCTCTCCTTCCCTCTCTCCCTCCTTCTCTCCTACTCTTCCTTTCCCTCTCTCTCTACCCCCCTCTCTGCCTTCCTCTCCCTCTGTCCTTTCCTCTCTCCTACACTTCCTAACCTCCTCTTCTCTCTCCTTTCCTCTCTCTTCACTCTCCTGCCCCTCTCTCTCCTTCTCTCTCCCTACTCTTCCTTTCCCTCTCTCTCTACCCCTCTCTCCTACCCTTCCTTACCTTGCCCTCGCTCTCCCTTCATCTCTCCCTCCCTCTCTTCTGCTCCTTCCTTACCTTCTATCCTTTCCTCTCTCACTCCTTCCCTATCCCCTTCCCTCTCTCTCCCTCATTCCTACCCTTTCTTACCCCCTTCTCTCCTCCTCTTCCTTACCTCCTCTCTCCCTTACTCTCTTTTACTCTTCCTCACCGCCTCTGCGCCCTCCCTCCCTCTTTCCTACTCTTCCTTACCAACTCTCTCTCTCTCCTTCGGTGTCTGTCTCCCTCTCTTCTATTCCTCCTTACCTCTTCTCTCTCTCTCTCCCTTCCTCTCTCCTACTCTTCCTTACCCCTCCTCCTCTTCCTTACCTCCTCTCTCTTTCCCTCTCTCCTCCTCTTTTTCACCCTCCTTCTCTTCTCTTCCTTCAGTGTATCTGTTGGTGTCGTGTTCTTTTGTTTTCTTTCTCACACTTTGCTGATACTGTGCTAATGACGCTCTTCACTTCTCTGTGTTTCTGTGTGTTTCTGTGTGTGTCTTTGTGTGTCTGTGTGTGTTTGTGTGTGTGTCTTGTGTTGTCCTGTATCTCCCCGTGCTCGCCGCGCTCAGGTGAAGGGGCTGATGGGATTTGACGGGCTGTAATTGAGCTCACACCTAAAGCTTTGTCCTGAGTCGCTCATTAACAGCAGACAAAAGGCCCAGTGTATTTTCCCCAACACAAACTCTACACATCCACACCAACACAAACACGCCGCTCTCTGAAACCCCGACGCTTCCCCCAGCGCTTCCTCCTCACTGCCGCCATTTTGAGGACTTTTCAGCATTTAAAGGTTGTACGGAGGATTTTTTTTGTTTCAAATTGTTAATGAAAGTTTTAAATACCATTACAGAGACGCATCAGCTTTGTAATTATGATGATCCAAAAAAAAAAAAAAAGACTGAAAATCTATCAACTGTGGACGTAGTGAGGCCAGATAAACATCAGCCAATAGACAACAAGGCTACCTCATTTTTTATTGGCTGTTAGGATGTCAATCAAAATCCCTATTTTGATTATATTATATTTCTAGGGTAACTATGCAGCGGTTCTTAGAGGCTTTTTCTAAGGCTACGTTCAGACTGCAGCCTGAAGTGACTCAAATCTGATTTTTTGGCCTCTATGTGACCTGTATCTGATCTTTTAATGACAGTCTGAATGACACAGATCTGATTTTTTCAAATGTGACCCAGGACACTTGGATATGTGGTCCTAAAACCGATACATATCTGATCTTTTGACATGCGACTTCAGTGTGAACGGCCAAAACGCATTCATCCACCTACACGTTATCAACAAGACACAAACGTCACTATTCTGCGCTGAAGTCGGCGAAAATTGTTAATGAACTCTGTGTCACTGAAGTGAAGCACATCACCACTCACCACTCTTGGCTACGTCTCCACATCCACACGTTCCTTTCAACGACGTCGCTGCCGCTGTCCCACAAAACACCACGGCCAAAAACCTCGTCCTTCTCCTTCTCAATCTCCTCCTTAAAACAAGTAAGTTGTTCATGTTCTGGCTCCGGTACGAGAGGAACTTTAAAATCTCCAGGTGCTCAATGCTCACATCCATGTTTGGACAACTTCCGTAAACACAGAGCACGCTCACTGCGGTTGACGTCGTCGTGTCTCCAGTGCACATGCGGGACACTTTTGAGACATTTACTGTTCACACTGAAGATCAAATACAAGTTGCATTTAATTGGAAATGTCGGATTTCACCAAAAAAAATCCGAATTGAGCATTAAGCCCTGCAGTCTGAACATAGCCTAAGTGTAGCTTCCTCGCAGTTCGCACAAAGTTTGTTGAGATGGAGGATGAGAATCCACGACCAGTTCGCCGCAAAAGAAAGTCTGTTTTTGAGGTCGCTGAAAGAAGAGAAGGGTAAATGGAGCAAAGACAAACTGGGTGATTCTTGGAGATTCCTTCCAGCGATGGCGCGAATGGAGCAGACGAAGGGTCTAAAACTGAGGTGTCGGTCTCTAAATTATTTCTAGATGGAGCTGTGGAGGTGGAAGGTGGTGTCACGCATGCACAACATTTGAAAAAGGACTGTTGCTGTATTTCTCTTCCCTTAAAAAATCCTCTATACAACCTTTAAACGTTTTTTAAGTCACTATGGTTACTGTGCGTTATATTTCATTAAGCGTGGACTACATTATTTATTTTCTTTATGAGTGTTTGCAGCTCGTCACTTTCCTGATGCCATTAAAAAACAAAAATTTAAAACCAAACTGCAAAAAGTTTAGTTTAATGCCATACTGTGGAATTTTATAGCCAAAGCAACAACAGCACACTCAGGCTACGTTTTTACAGTGACAGTCTGAACAGAAAATGTAAAAGTGGTGTCACGGCTTCACTTTTTACTCCACGTTAAGACAAGTGTTTTCAGGAGGAAATCTGGGTGCATACAATGGCGCAAAAGTGTGTGGAATTCGTAAATCTGTTCACGACGTGAACAGATCTGACCAGAGTTTTGCGTCTTGGGCAATGTAGACAGAAACACTACAGCAAAGCATATTTAGCTTTTCCACTGCGGAGGATGATTTCAGATTTTTGCATTTTTAAGCCCCAAAAACTCTGTCACCGTCTAAACAAAAGGCACTTCTGATAAAATATTTTGTCGTTTTTACCCGTAAGTGTTCTCGTGTAAACAGGCCCCCAGAGTTTGGATCCATGTTTGTCTATGTTTGTTAGTGCAATAAATGCAATAAATGCAATACATGCATGTTTTATTTGATTTGATTTTTCGCTAAAAAGTAACATACTGGAGCATTAACAAAATCATTTAAAACAATTTCACATAAAATGCACAGATCAACCTAAAATGTTGTCATTAATGCAAATTCTAAATTCTCAAACTTTTCAGATCTTGTATAATTCTTTGGGCAATATTGGCATTTTTAATTTACAGTCAAACTAGAGGGTTGACGGTTGAAACTTTTGTTGTGTTTCCGAGCAAGACACATCAGTTAGTATGAGAGCGGCTGTAACAAAAGTGTAAAATAAAATAAATGAATGAATGAATGTTTACTCTGATAGTAATGCATAAAACATACATAGAAAATGTAAATACATAGATATAATACAAATAAATAAATACATCTTTCCTATAACAATAAAGAAAAATAAATGTCACACAGATTTGACTTGGGTCCAAAAAGGAGTGGGAGGAAGTAAACTTTTGAATACATATATATTTGGATAAAGTTTTTGTTCTGTTTTCAAATGTCCATCATTTGACACCACAAACAGAGATATCAGAACTCCTTGACGTTCAAGAATGAGGAACTTTAAAGTTTAAAAAGACTCTTAAATTGGAGTTGCCTTGTCTTTCACAAAAAAAGTTGCTTATTATATTGAATATATACTTTTAGCCTTACTTGCACAGTTTTATACATGATCAAATTGTTCAGTTTAAGTCATTTGGCGTGAATAAACTATGGATTAGCGTCGTCATGAAACTGCACATGGTAAATAAATCTTATTGCTCTTTTTTGAAGTTTCATCAATGGTTCTGTTGCACTTTTATAGTTAATGCCCCAAATTTCTAACCAGACTGGCGCCACCTGGTACCTCTGCTCAATTTTATTTCTCTCCAGTGACTAGGTCAGGAATCTAAATAGACTAGACCAGGCATGTCCAAACTACAGCCTGTGGGCCAAATGTGGCCCTCAGACAAATTTTTCTTGGCCCTCAGGCTTCCAGGAGAATTGACCCAAATTACCTTGCATCAATAAAAAAATTACTTTGTGTTGCAAGTTTTTTTTTGAAAATCTACATTTATAAAGCCATTATGTATTATTTAGTGTGTGGTTTTGAAGATCTTAGCATGAATAAAGACATGATGGCTCATTCTAAAGTGTTAAAAATGCACATGTTTCAATTATTCACTGTAATGAGCACTGGATCTATGACACTTGATCGGTCCTCTGCTTTGTCTGTGTTTAGATATGTGGCCCTTGATAAAAAATAGTTTGGACACCCCTGCACTAGACAGTTTGCAAGAACCCCGGAAGTTGTAGACCGCTCACCGACCAATCAGCTGTGAGCTGTGAAGACATGACGTCAAACTCATGTGCCTGTCTGGGTCCCTTTTGTGGAACAGCACAACAGTAAACAAAGCAGTCGAGACGCATGTAGATGAAAATAGACATTCTGTGTTGGCAACGATTCCAGAGATTGAGGATTTAAAGCCGGAACAAAGAGAATGTTTGGTGAATTTTATCAAAGGGGAAAGACATTATTGCCCTTCTTCCTACAGAATTTGACTCATTACATTACGTCACGACCGAACAGCAGCAATTGGTTAAATTAAAAAAAGTACCTGTCTACTGTTGAGCGAACGAATTCTAAAGCTGCGAGATCAGACGGTTTCCATGAAGTGAAACCGTCTGATGAATCAGGCTACCAAATGTTAAATATGATAAAACCAATGAACAATAAAGAGTGTGTAGTGACAAAAAAGTGATGTAGTGATCGTAAAATAAAATTTTATCAAATAAAATAAAATGAAATAAAATGAAGAAATATTTGATCTTGCCATCTTGCCTGTTACTTCTTGCCTATCAGATGGAGCACTGTCTCTCCACTATCTCCTTTTATCTCTCTGGGAAAAATCCATTCTTCCACTTTTTCCGTCAACATCCTGGGAGTAAACAGTGAACCTGTCAGTACACAGCTCACACACCAACACCTCAGACCAGAGAATGGGAGAAGAGGATGGAGAGATGGGGAGATGGAGAGATGGAGGGGTAGAACAATAGCCCTCTGGCCTGACTTGTGTTTGGTTGTGTCCTCCTCTGATGCCCATAAGCCCTCTCCTCTTTGCTCTCTCTCTCTCTCCGGTCTTTGTTAACACTTTGCTCTCTTTCTCTTTGGCCTTTGTTAGCTCTAGACAAATTTGCTGGAGGCTCTGGGGACCGCACCCAAATGAATCCTCCTCAAGAGAAAACAAAGTCCCAGGAGGCATCTCCACAAGGCTCACCATTGATCCTGGCGCTGCTGTGTGGAAATGTGCTGGAGATGTGCTGCTGGATGAGCACAGATAACATGCTAATGACCAGAAACAGGGTTATGTGAGTTAAAATCAAAACACGAGTGGATCAGAGCAGATGGACGGCAGCACGACGGAAGAGCAGTAGATTCTATCAAAGACCATTATTATTATTTTTGCCTTGCAGATGTAGGTTTTAATAAAAATTAATAAATACATTAAAAATAATCTGGACAATCTTTGCTTTTGAGTAGGTTTGATTCCTTCACATTTCATGCTGATCATATGTTAATGTCATTTTGTGAAAATCAATTAATTGTAAATTTGATTGAAATAAATCTGTGTTTTAAGTAAGTACTAACAGTGTATGAATAATTTGGATTTGGTGTGGTGTGGAAATAAAATGATAAAAACAAATGGTTCAGACCAGACACTACCTGTCAAAAGTTTGGACACACACAATATATCTTTTTTTTTTTTTTCAATTTAAATCCTTATTTCTTTGTTGAGTTGTGTAACTTTTTTCTTCACTACATAATTCCATATATCTTGCTTCATATATTTGACGTCTCCTATATGTATCTAATATGTAAAAAGTTCTAAAAATAAAGAAAAAATTAATGATAATGAATGTTTTGGTCTGGTAGTGTAGGAGCTGTATGTGTGCAGTACAGGCCAATAGCTTCTATTAAGACACTTTATTGTGTTATCCTGCAGATATAGATTTTTTCCCCCTCATTTTTATAAAATGTTAAATGTTTGTAAATGTTTTGAGTATGTATTTGGACAAGGACGCTCCTCACAGTTCAACTGAAAACAATATGTATTGATGTGTTGTAATAGTCAATATATTTAATATTTATTGTGTTTTTAGCCAAGCATGATGGATGAATTTAACTAAATGTTTATGCAACAAAACCATTCTGCACTGGAGCCCTGTAACACTTTATTTTGTAATTGTGTTTTTATACATGTTTATTGTTCATAATGTGGGTGAATAAAATGTGAAATGTGGGTCCTGCCTCTCAAATCTGCAAAACAAATGTGTATGTCTGGTATGAATAAGGCTACATGACCTAACCTAACCTATATTTTTACTTGGACAAATGAAAGAAAATACTTAAACAAAGTAGCAAAGACATACATATAGATATCTACAAAATGTTATTGTTTGTTTTTAACGAATGACCATTTGCACAACATGATGTAATTTATTCAGTCTGGAAAATCAATGCAACCTTAAGTTTTGTGACATACTGTATGTCCACAAATGTTTTCAACAGTAGAATTCCTATATTTTGTATTTCAAATTTTAGTGACTGAAGTATATTGTGTACTGTAATGGGCTTTTCAAATGTCTACAGGGTTGATTTGTTCTTACAGTAAACCCCCACACTCACTGACCAAAAGTGGATTTGAAGTCTGAGTTAAAACTTCCTCCAGACTCCAATAGACGAGCACCAGAAGTCACTTTGTCAATGGCTTTTCAACGGCCCCTTTTTATCTGTGCACAAAACCTGCTACTCCAAATCTGAAACACATCATTTAATCACATCCAACAACTATTCAAAAAAAAAAAAATTAAAAAATACACGTTTTAACATTGTTTGGTAACTTCATTGGTAGAAATTTGGGACATTCAAGAAAAAGTTAAAAAAGAATAAAAAACAAACAAACTAACAAACAAAAATCAACTGTACTTAAGAGCCAAAAGCTTTCTCCTAAAGTAAGCCACTTCAGCCTTTTAAGTTTCATTCTTTGACATAGGCTATAGTTGGTCTACATCTTAAAAAGTAGTGCTAATGGTAGACTAACAGTTGATACTAAACCAGGTGATACTAAAGAGCTGTTATGTTTCCTTATGTAGTCGATGTGGATTAGAAGTGTGAAAAGTTGTGTCCAGGTCTGTTCTTATGTAAATGAAACACTCAGATAGATCACTTAAAGCTCAGAGGCTTTGGAAATGGACAGTTTCAATGAGAGGAGGACACTCTTCTTCCTTTTACAGGTTTGAGGATTGTCTAAAAACATGCACCAGCCATTTGTAAGACCTAGAGGAGAGAATAAGAATCTGGTGTTTGAAACTAGGCTGCACTGGGATACTGTTATAACATTATTTTGCATGATTTAAACTTTTTTTTGTTTTGTTTTAAAAAGTGGAACCCATGTTGTTACACATAATTAATATTACATTTAATTTAGTTTTACACATTTAATTACCCATGTTTATCACAGTAAAAGTAATAATAGTTTTGCCATAACTAAAAATTCATCCATTATCCAAAAAGTACGTTATTTTGCATTAGAAGGAAACTGTTCAAATATTAAATTACAACATTTAAAAATTTGTAGAAATCCTTGTAATTGTGTAAATAAAACTGAAAATGATCATATGACAAACTTTACAAATTCAGTTCACTAAAGTTTCGATTTTTATCTCTGTGCGTAAAAGTGTGCGTAATGGGTATGCGTAATGCGTAATCTTTACTACTTCATATACAAAAATACATAAAAAGCTGAAAACATTTCTAGTGATTTAGTATTGAGATAATTGCAGTTGGTAACAAGAATAAGGGAATCAACTTTTTAAATTTAGTTTTACTTAGTCTCATCACAGAATTACTTGTTTATCACAGTATAAGTAGTCATAGTCTTAACAAAAATGCCATAACCAAAATTCATCCATTACCCAAAAAGTACGCTATTTTACATTAGAAAGTAACAGTTCAAATATTAAATTATAACATTTATAATAAAACTAAAAATGATCATATGACAAACTTTACAAATTCATTTCACTAAAGTTTCGATTTTAAGTCTGTGCGTAAAAGTGTGCGTAATGGGTATGCGTAATGGTTTCTACTACTAAAATACATAAAAGCTAAGCACATTTCTAGTGATTTAGTATAAGGATCATTTCAGTTGGTGACAACAAATCTGTAAATCAACTTTTTAACGTGTCATGGTTACGTTGTTGTCACGTTTTTCCCCTGGTGCTTCCACTTGTGTCTGATCCAAAACCCCAAAGCGCGCGGAGTGTTATCGCCTTATGGCCACTCGGTCCTTTTACACCGCTAATATCATTATTAAATTTATGCACGATAAGTCGGATTGGCCTCTCTTTGAACGCAAACGCAGCGCTCGTTTGAAGGCCACGAGGGGCGCATAAGAAGTGTAATCTGCCGCTCTTATCTGCGCCACAGCCCCCACCGCGCGGCCTCATTTGCATCTGTTATCTCACAATTATCATATACATTAGTCAACACCTGTTTCTCTTTACTTCATTTAATTAGGGCCATTGAAACGCTGCGGCCCGCTCTGCACAATGCCATCCGCAGAGTAAAGGCAGTTTGTTGTGGTTCGCTTTCGCATTAACAAATAAAAAGATATGATAACCCGAAGAACTAGAGTCACTGCCCACGATTATTTTCCCCATTCTTTGTTTACGCATGTGAATGAAAGCGCGTCCATTCGCCCCCTCGCCCCCGAAAACCACCGCCACGGACCTGGTTCATGCAGTTAGTGAATTGTTTTGACGTAGAAATATTGAAAGCGAAAATAAGATAAGGAAGTTTTACGTTTGCAAGTTATTTTAAAACTTGGATCTCTGTCTCTTTGCAAAAAATAAACACCACACTACATTTAAATAACTTAAATTAAGAACATTGGACTTTATTTGAGAAGATTCAACTTGACAAGTCAAAGTATCCACCAATGGAGTAAGTTTGTTTCTTCATTCAAACAATATTCTATTTTTTTTTTCTCATTTTAAGTGCAAAAAGTTGTTGTTTTTCTTATTTCAAGTGTAGCAAGGTGTATTTTCATAATTTAAGTGCAAAAAGTCTTATTCCAATGGCAAATCCTTTTACTTGTCGAGTGAAATTGACACAAATCATCATCAAACTTTCTTATTTCAGGTCATCTGAACTTGGCAAGATTTTAGTTTTTGCAGTGTGTTCCTTATTAATATAGACCCAATTTATATTTTATTTGAGCTATTTTCAATAGTAATAGCAGTAGTGATAGTAGTAGTATTAGTATTAGTAGTAGTAGTAGTAGTGGTAGTTGTTGTTGTTTTTGTAGTAATATTATAATATTCATATTTAAAAAAACAAACAGATATTTAATGATTGCAACTGAGTCAGAATAGTAGTAATAGTATTATTATTATTATTATTATAATAGTAGTAGTAGTAGTAGTAGTAGTAGTAGTAGTAGTAGGAGGAGGAGGAGTAGTAGTAGTACTAGTAGTAGTAGTAGTTGTTGTTGTAGTTGTAGTAGTAATATTATAATAGTAATATTTGAAAAAGACAAAAAGCAACAGAGAGATGTTTAATGATTGCAACTGAGTCAGAATAGTAGTAGTAATAGTAGTAGTAGTAGTAGTAAGTAGTAGTAGTAGTAGTAGTAGTAGTAGTAGTAGTAGTAGTAGTAACAGTAGTAACAGTAGTAGTAGTAGTTGTTGTTTTTGTAGTAATACTATAATATTAATATTTACAAAAATAAACAGATGTTTAATGATTGCAACTGAGTCAGAATAATAGTAGTAGTAATAGTAGTAGTAACAGTAGTAGTAGTAGTAGTAATATTTGGCGTTTCAGCTTGGGTCATATTCTTTTTTAGCCCCAAAAGGATTGAAACTGAGCTTGTATATACTGTATAATTTCCATAATATTGTCAGAAATTGAATTTAAATGAAAAGAAAAGTAAGTTTTACAGTTGCATTTGACTCAAAACTTGAATCAAACCAAAACGCACAAACGCACATCAACACGAACCTCTTTATTACGACTATTTTGAGATATTATGGACAAGTAAGTATGTAAAAGAAAAGTAATACATGTTACAACTGCAAATGAATCCAAACTTGAAAGATTCAACTTGGATCAAATTGGCCCCACATCAGCAGTGCACTTGTTTATTCGCCAGACCGTACATTTTGCTGTGAAACTCGCGATACGAAAAGAGAAAAAGACGCAGACGTGTCAAGAATTGCAGTTCAGACTTCAGCAGGATGTCAGCTACATAGATTTGGTATTTCATGTCGGATTGATGGATCAGTGCCAGACGAGCGAAGTGTGACATTCGCCAGTGTAATGACATCAAACTGGTGTCAACGTCCGTGTAGTAAACGCCACGTAAAGGCATGATTAAAGGCGCTCTCTTTTATACCAATACACAAGGATAAATAAGCTTTTAATCAGCGCGGAGGGACGAGGTTTTGATGTTGGAAGTTACAAAACAGACAGAAAAGTCGCTTAAAAGTGCGAGAAACGCGTGCGTAAAAGTCTCGAACAATTACGCACAAGTGTTTGAGATGATAAAACAAAATATAACGACGTTGCATTAATTTGACATGAACAAAATGGAATAAAATGCAAAATTAATGTAATGTAATGTATTTATTTTAATTGTAATTTAGATGCAGATTGGTTAAGTACGGGACATTGAAACAAAATGCGGTCAAAAGCGCAGGAAAAAAGGAACAGCAGCGAGTCTCTTTTGAAGGGATTTGCCTCGAGTGAAGGCTGTGGGTCTTTTGAGCGGAGCTGTCAGTCAATACTAAACCCAGGACCCCCCCCTCCCTCTCCCCTCTCCACTCGCTCCCCCTCCTCTGCGCGCGCCGGGTATAAATACGCGCGTGGGACGGTCCGAGAGCCATTCGAACTCGCGCAGCTCTCACGAAAGGAAGTACAGGAATAACAGAAGGAAAAGGGGACAACCTAAAGAAGGAAACATGCCCGCGACGCAGAGTGGATTTGGAAACTTTTATGTGGACAGGACCATGGCGCCCGCTGGATATCAGATGCCCGTTTTGGGATGCGCGCCTCCGGGTGTGCAGCCGCAGCAGCTCGCGGCGATGGCGGCTGGATTTCCACTCGCATATTCTGGACTACAGGGATATAACTTCATCCCGTACGCGCACCACAGACCCGTTACGCACATGGTAAGCACAAATACAACGCGTTTACAATCATTATGTTAACTCTTCAGTGTAAATGTTGTTTTGTTGAACGTGGATCTAACCGTGCGTCTTTTAAAAAAAAATTTCAGAGCAATGCGTACGATTTGAAGGCCGCGTCCCCGTACCATCCAGCTCTCTTGGCCCGCGCCGCTCCGTACTACCAAACCTACCGTCCAGGGGCAACAGAGGACCCAGCCAGAGTCGCCAAAGTGGCCACCAGGGAGAGCACCGGCGCGCTCAAAGCTTGGCTCAACGAGCACCTGAAGAACCCGTACCCGACTAAAGGAGAGAAGATCATGCTCGCGATCATCACCAAAATGAGCCTGACCCAAGTCTCCACGTGGTTCGCCAACGCGCGCAGGAGGCTCAAGAAGGAGAACAGAGTCAGCTGGGCGTCCAAAAGCAAATCTGATGATGAAGAGGAGGAAGCGGAGGAGGAGGGAGAGAGCGACTTGGATGATAAAAGTCTTCTGGGTGAGGAGGGGGAGAGTCAGGTGGAGGTGGAGGAGAAGACGGAGGTGTTGGTGGATGTTCTGGATACAACAACAGAGCAGCCAAACTCAGAAGAAACGGAAAATAAAGACTCTGAAAGTAGCCCAAACGCCCCGAAAGAAAGCAAGGACAATACGGTGAACCAAAAACCCAAAATCTGGTCTTTAGCGGAGACAGCCACGTCAGAAACAGTGCGTAAACCGGAAATGGACAGCGCGCAAATGGGCAAGCTGTGGGCGCAGTGGGCATCCAGGAACGGGCTCTTCGTCCCGGCAGTCTACCCCGCTCCTGAGGTCCTATAACGCGGATCCAAACAGACTCTTAAAAAAATAAATAAATAAGTAAACATTGCACTTTAAACTCCACTTGTAAAAACTAAATCTCAGGGAATGAACTTGTCCCGACGTTTCTTTGCGCCAAAGATGAATTGTAAATAAATGTAGATGTATTTTTCCATCGACCCCTTTGTAAATTATGTTTCTTATGTCAAATAATGAAGACGTATTTTTCTTGAATAAAACTGTATCCTCAAAAATATGATCGAATTTCTTACTTTTTATTACAATTATCCAAGCATGGCACCGTTAATCAGGTAAAATTGATGATGAGGGTGAGACACTGCAGCCTGGTGATTTAATTTAGAGATGCAAAAAACTCAAGACACTCACTGGTTAAAATAAAATGCCTGTATTAATTTACTTTAAAACCTTAGACGTGCTGTAAATTAATAAAGGCATTTTATTTTAACCACTGAGTGCCTTGAGTTTTTTTTGTGTGTGTCTTTAAATTCCCTTCCCCAAAAAGTACCACTGTGTTTTATCTACTTTGTATATGTCTTGGAGGTTCAGGAAGACACATACACTGAATATTCTGATACATACTCCAATCAGAGTACTGTATTCTGTATTTTCACACTGAGTTGCATTATATCACTGTATACTGCAACAAAAACACAACGTCTTAAAAAAAAAAGGAGAGAGTGTAATTTTTTCTGATGTGGGTATCTCTAGTTACAGTTGCTTTAGTTTCATGTTTTTATGACTTGGTTTGGAGGAGTACTTCAAGTATTTATCATAATTTTACAGCAGTTAAGTGACAGTTTGTGGGGAAAATGTAGCGCTGAGTTCTAAAACAGAATCCTTCAGTCTATGTCATCAACACAAAACTCTCCATGAGCAAAATAATGAAGCGGTTGTAAATTAATACAGGCATTTTATTTTAACCAGTGAGTGTCTTGGGTGTTTTGCATCTTTAAATTGACTTCCCTTCCCCAAAAAGCACCACTATGTTTTATTAACTGTGTAAGTGTCAAAACGTTTTTAAACTTTCATTTAGGTTTGAGGAGGAAGGTTTACATTTCCTGGACATATTAAAGTTGATTGAATTAAATCAGGGGTGTCCAAACTTTTTTCATCAAGAGCCACATATCTAAAGACAGACAAAGCAGAGGGTTGATCGAGGGCCACAGACTGGTGCTTAGTACAGAGAATAATTGAAACATGTGCATGTTTAACACATTAGAATGATTCATCAGTCTTTATTCATGCTAAGATCCTTAAAACTACACACTAACATTTAATATTTAGCTTTATCATGGTAGATTTTCAAAAAACTTGCAGTAAAAAGTTCATTTTTAATTGATGAAATGTAATTTGGGCCAATTTACCTGGAAGCCTGAGGGCCAAGAAAAATTTGTCTGGGGGCCGCATTTGGCCCACAGGCCGTAGTTTGGACATGCCTGAATTAAATAATAAAACATATTTTGGTTCAGATGATTCAGTTTTGTAGTAGTAGTTGTAGTATCTAGTTAGGGGAGAGTACTTGTACTAGAGAAAATGTCACCTTACAAAAATGTACTGTATTGACTTACAGAATACTGTATACTCTGAATACTACTGAATATTCTGACACATGGTTCAATCAGAGTAGTGGTAGTAGTAGTTCTATTAGTATTTGGAATATTTTCACACCGAGTTGCTTTATGTCACTATATAATACAACAAAAACACAACGTAGAATCACAAACAGCTTTATTTTTGTTGTCATTCATTTGATATAGTAATTTAAGTCAAACTAGAAAAGAAAAAAGAAAATGTGCATTCAAACGAGCTGCAAAAGTTATGTATATTTTAAAAAGTTCTTACTAAAAACGTACAGTTCAAAGCCAAATGGATGAATGAAAGTACCGCCATGTACTCCTTTGTACCATTCCAAGTAACATTCTGAATACCACCAAATGAAAAAGTAACTGTACCGGAACAGAGGTACTCAAAATGTGCATTCAGAAACATATTCTCAGTACATGTACTCATTTACTTTCTAGGTATTTTGACATTTGCAAATATCTTTCTCATTGTGCAGGTTTCATAATTAATAATAATGACATACCAAGATTACTACTACTACAACAACTACTACTACTACTACTACTACTACTACAGCTATTCACTGTTCAGTTGTTGTTAGTCCTTTCATCCACTTCTTTTTGATTATGTTTAAAGTTTCAATCAAATTATTATTAACTACACAAACTTCACATCAGAAAAAACTACAGAAAACTAAAATATCTTAGGCCTTTGCAGTAGCATTTCCACAAGAAGAGAAGAGATTGAACCCTCAACCTGTAATAATCCAGAGAAACTAGGTTTGACTTCTTCATTCTTACAGTTTTGTAAATATGAGCATATATTTGTAACTGTTTTTAGCGAACATCATTCTTAATAAATTCTTGTGATTGTCAAAACCCATGTGGATATTATGACTGTAACCAGTAGTACTCTAGTATACTTACTTTTTGGTACTTTCCATGGTTAAAAAAAGGAGAGAATGTAATTTTTTGTGATGTGGGTATTACTAGTTACAGTTGCTTAAGTTTCTTGTTTTTATTACTTCGTTTGGTGCAGTACTTGTAGTATTTATCATAATTTTACAGCAATTAAGTGTCAGTTGGTGGGGAAAAAGTAGCACTGAGTTCTAAAACAGAATCCTTCTATCTATGTCATCAACACAAAACTCTCCACGCATGAAAGGCATTTTTTCTGGCCTTGAACAAAATGATGAAGCTGTAATTTATTTTATTGTTAATTTTATTTCATTTTGGCCCTTGTTTACTTTATGGTTGCTAGGTAACAGTTATGAAATGACCTCTATGAAAGTCACATGTGCTGTCTTTGTCCAACCACGGAAATGATAAAACTAGAAAAAACAAGTCAGGATTATTAGTAAAAGCTTAATAATGATCTTTCTGATTGATTAATTGATTTATTTGGGTCACAGGTTTATTCTGACATTATTTCACAGACAGTCAGATTTAACAAACACAGACTGAAAAGGTGTCGGCTGAAGCTTGATCTTTTTCTGCCTTTACTCTTTATTCTTTTATCAGAGCGTCATCTTCACACCATTTCATCTTCATAAAAACAGCGAGAGCAAACAAACAAAAAAGTAACAGTACAACAAAGTACTACAGCTTAAACTAAGTATCATAATCCATGTATCTGCCCAAAGTTAAACATTTAAACTTCTTTATAAAATGGAAGCGATGGTGCACAGTTTTAGATTTTCTGTACAGTTGTTCCATAGCTCCACCCCTTTAACAGATACACATCATTTCATAATGTTTGTTCTGATTTTCTTTTTGATAAACGTGGCCGTACCTCTGAGCTCATTTTGACAATTTCAGATTGTGAATATATTCTGTAATGATTTTGACAAGAGATTGATGTTTACTTTGAACATTATTTTAAATTGCAACATGTCAGAGTTTGAAGGTTTATATCTTCATGATGCTTAAGTGAAATGAGTCGTCTAACCTGCCATATGCACTTTAAATATTGTACACCACCCTGGAACATACTACAATATTCAAATGTAGTAGTAGTAGTAGTAGTAATAGTAGTAGTTTTTCTTTAGTCATCATTTAACATGAAATTATGACCAAAGACGTGTAGGCTCCACTGAAAACACGTCTGAATGCCTGACCCTGTTTACAAAAGATGATGCCAAGAATACAACTGTCAGCAAATGACAAGCAACAACTTGGACAGCACAGAGAAAAAAAAAAAATAATATATATGTATACAATAAAAATAATAACAGCAGTACTCATGAGTTCAGTACTGCAGTTCTTTTGCGTAAACTGTATTTCACTTCCTACACCTAAGAAAAAAACAAAACAAAACAACTTTTTCCTTCAAAATCAGTAGCCTACACAATCTACATCTACATATTATCTTATTGTCTCTCTATTTAGTAAAAATATGTCTTTAAATCATTCTAGTGCTCTGTATTTGTCTATAGGATTAAATTGTTTGTTTTTTTAAATGCCTTTATTGATGTTGATGCTTTTAACTTGTCATCCAGACTACTCCACAGATCTACTCCTCAAACTCATAAACATCTACTTTTGGTCTTAGTACTGGCCTTATTTTTTTCATATACTCCAGTTCCTCTCAGATTATAACAAGTCTCTCTGCGTTTGAATCTCACCTCAGTACAGTCAGGGAGCTTGTGATTATGAACTTTATACATAACAGCAGCTGTAGACTCCCTCAGATACGTGGTCACTAAACTCATAAAACAATTAGTCGAGGTGGTGATGTGAATTCTATTCTTATAAAACGGGAGGTATTCTGGATTTACACTCTGGCGACTCTGGCTCCAAAAGATCTCAATGAAGATTTGGATCTGAGACTGTTTTGTTGACATCATCACTCGGGTCTGGGGCTATACGTGTTTACAATGATATTTCCATGTCTGCAGTGTTGATGCAAATGTAAATTGTACATAGTGTGAATACATTTGGCTGTGATAAACCAATACACCACTTTGAAACAGAGTGAACACCTGCTTTGTACTAAAGATTTCATTCAATTATTGTACTCAAATGTTTTAATATTGGGACTGATCACGTGGTGGATCAGGTGACTAGATTTGGGCCTATGAATAAAATAAGGGCAAAACTGAACCTTTCATGTTTGTAAGAAAGGCTTGACCCGACATGTCACATTTTGGTGTCTCTGGAGGTCTTTTCATCCAGTTCTTTTTGATTGTATTCAAAATTTCAATCAAATAATTCCACAATCTTAACATCAGAAAAAAATAATTAGGCCATGGCAGTAACAATTTTGATAAGAGGAGAAGATGCTGAACCCTCAACCTGAAATAATCCAGAGAGACTACTGTAAACCACCTGTAGATCTTGTTCAAATGGTCACTTCTTCATTCTTAAAGGTTTGGAAATGGGGTCTATTGTACTAAAGATTTCATCCATGTTTTAATATTGGGACTGATCACGTGGTGGATCAGGTGACTGGACCTGGGCCTGTGTATAAAACAGATGAACCTGAACTGAATCTTTCATGTCTGAAGAAAGGCTTGACAGGGCTTGAAATGTCACATTGTGGTGTCATTGAAACAAAAAATTTGGGAGCTTCTGAGAGCTTCTTTCTTCTTTTGCACATTTTTTGTCTTATTGGATGTACATGTCTCTATCTACCACACTGCAAAAAAGCTTGGCCAAAAGTTAAGATATAAATACTTAAATCTATCAGAAAATGATTTAAAAGTAGTGAAATTTCTGTATCTATCCATGCAGCAAGATCATTTTACTTGACAAGTTATCTTAAAATAAACGGCCTCCAGACTAGAATGAAGCAGTCTGTGGTCTAGTAAATTGAGAATAAATCTGAAAACAAGATTAATAACCTGATAAGTTTTAAAATCTTGGCCAGATGAGAGAAATTTGCAGAGCAACACACTTCAGTCACATGATATCGAGCCCTATATGCACAGAATATTGGAAAAAATCAGGGCATCTGTGGCATTCTGACACTTCTAACATCAATTGTCTTCATAGAGCGTGGACGGGCTGTTTTTAGAATAACTTTTACCTCTTCCACCTCTGCTTTTGATACTCTACAATTTGTCATAAGCCTAACCGTGGTGTAATTTGAGATTGTTGCTTGTTTTGTGTTGTTTTCTTCACTCTCATTATCAGTATTGCACTTTTACTGGAGCAACTTAAACCACTACTTCCTACTTCTCCCTTAAAGAATATTTTGAAGTTGTTTAGAAGGTTCTTTTAACTTTTTTACTTACCTGTTCTCAATAACAGTTCATACCTGTAATGCAAGGGTCTCTAACCTGTAGCTCGGAGCCACCAGTCGCTCTCCAAGTCCTTCCAAGTAGCTCGCCAAACAATTTCTGAATTATAAGTTTTGAGCTGAATAACAAACATTTGATGAGTAGAAGGACTAATAAAACTGTAAATGTATAATTTTCATGCCTAACTTTACTTTCTGCCCTAATAAATGGATGATGGTGGATGTTTATAGGTTTCTAACTGTTCCTATCCAAGGCTGTGGCTCTTACATTTACTCAATTTGTTGCGACCGCTAAAATGAGTAGCTCTCTGGTATTTTTGTTTTGTAAAGGAGCTCAGTGGAGGAAAAAGGATGGAGACCCGTGCTGTAATGTATACCATGGACCTACGTTTGAGATCACTGTATGCTTGTTTTGTGTTGTTTCGTTCTCAGTATTTGCAGTAGCATCTCTGAGTTTCTATATGAAGTATTTGTAGAATAACTATTACTCAGTGACATATGGGTCCAGTCAAGCGGTAACGAAGGGAAACAGGGGCAGATTTTTTACATTCAAATGTCTCTTATTCAGAAACTAGAGGGACTATTGAAATAAGTAAAGTATCAGAATGTAGGAAAGAGTTAAACACTCCAACAGAGTCAAGTTAAACCTGTGATATTCTTTCAAGTTGTTGACAAAAAATTTAAAACTCATGTCGGTAACAGAGGGAATGAAATATGCAGCACTTTTTGGGCAATAAATACAAACAGTGATAACTCTTGGTTCTCACTTACATATCCTTAACAAACTGGTTTGAATATTTGCTTCATATAGTTTTCTACCATATGGTACAAGATTAGGTTGAAAAACCTCTTACTTTTTGAGTCATGAGATTTTTTATTAAGAAAGGTCATGGTAACGGAGGGAAAAGTAACGGAGGGAAAATTGCACAAGCAAGTAGAAGGTGCAGGATTTTACATCATTTGTCAACTTTTTTCTTCTGAATACTTTAATATTACTTCAAAATGAAAGGAAACTATTTCTATAAAATATGTCAGTAATTCCAAGCTAATTTTTATTATTTTAAATACATTAAAAAAAAAAAATCATGTACCTTCATCAACAGTTCAAAGATGGAATAACACAAGATATGATAAAATACATCCATTTATTTACATGATTTGCAGGTCTTTGAAATTTGGGAAATTTTTTTGTTCCATGTTTCATACATGGTCTGTTTAAAACATATGGAACTTTAGAACCAAAAATGGTACAGAAAAAAGGTCAACAGTTTCATAAACTAGAGTACATATGTATCTGTTCAATACATTTTTATATCAGATGCATTAACTTGAATTTTTGGCCTTGCTGTTTACTTCTGCTTGACCGGGCCCATATAATACTCCCTGTAATGTACCATGAACTACTGTATAGGATGAAGATTTAAGAACAAATATCATAACTGAGGGATTATTTGTGATTTATTTCTTTAAACATGATGCTGTTTTCCGATAATGTTTCCTCATCACAAACAGACCTGGAGTTGTGTTTTGTTTCATTCGCACATGTTTAACACACAAACCCTGTTCTTCTCTCAAACAGAATACACTCTATTCCACCTCGTGATGTCATGTGGTAATACAGGATGTGCTCCAACTTCACTAAACTAATTTGTAAGATTTCAGTCTTGGAATTTACAATCTCTGCTTAACTAAAGGTAAAATGTAGCTGTTAACTTGAAAACTATAACATGACATCACAAAGTGGAACAGAGTGTTTTGAGCTTTGGAGATGTAGGCTGACTATAATGCAGGATTACTCAAACATGTGTGAATGAAACAAAACACAGTTCCTGGTAACATGGCTTAACGCTAAAGAATCCATTTGGTGTAATATGGGACAATTAGAGAGAATTTGTTGTTTGTTGAGGAAATTACGCCACTTCAAAAATGACAGTCTGCAATTTGTTAATCTTGGACCTACACTGTTGTGATTGGGGGTCACTGCATGATTGTTTTATGTTGTTTCTCTCCCTATCAGTTGTAGCATCTCAAGTCTCCATAGACATTTAATTCCTCCATTAAGCTCGCTCCCCTGGAAGCTCTCCTCCTCATGCAGAGAGGGCCTTGTCTCTGTGAGCCTCTCTATAGAAATCCCTTCAAACAGAAACACACAGAATGCCAGATTAACTGCTGCATCAAACACAGCAGCGGTCATCAAAATAAGAAGAGACCGCTGAGAAATGATACAGAATAGGAACAAGATGCACAGCTATACAATTACTGTTTATTTATTGCAATTTTTAAACAAATATTGACACCAAACAGTGAAATCCTTACTTCTCTTTCTTTCACCATTTATTTAGTAAGTGACCAGCATTTTTTTTAGAATGATAAAGTAAAGTTAAAGCTACAGTATGTAACTTTTAACTTTTTTATTAATGTCACCTGCTTGAAACCATACCTCGGAACATTCTTGGAGATAGAAAAGTTTCATGCCATATTGTGGAACATTATAGCTAAAGGAACATTTGTAACAGTAAGAACGCACGTTTTGATGACACATGATGACATCACGAGGTGGAATAGAGCCTTAATCTTATGTTATGTTATTACAATACCACTAATGTATGGAATGTTTTTCTTGACAAAGCCCTAGCCCCAAGTGGCAAAGTAAGTAAACATTTACTTGATCTTATTTTCCGAAACAGTTTAAATAAAGATTTGATAACTCGTCTTACACTCCCTTAGGTCTCTATTTTTTCCTTTGTAAGTTTGAATTTATTTTAATAATAATGATAATAATAATGATACTATAATACTACTACTACTACTACTAGTGCTACTACTACTACTACTACTACTACTACTACTGCTACTACTACTAATATTAATGATAATAATATAAAACTTTAATCTGATTTACAAACTATCTGGTTATTTTGAATAATACAAATGTGTACAAAAAATAAAAATAAAAACTATAAAAAAAAATAAAAAAAATATATAGAAATAAAAATAAATCAATAATGAAACGGCCTTCTGACATGACACATCAAGTTAAAATTTCAATGCTCTAGCAGCCTCTAGTGGTGAATACGTGTAACTACAACACCCCAGGTTTGACCATTTTAAGCAGGTTTCTGGCTGGAAATTCCGGGCCCTGGGTATGTAGGGGTGTTTTTAAAATGAAAATGACACATAACAGACATTCTAACACTGCTTAAGATAGTTATCCAGCGACACAAGCCTATAAAATACAATCATGATAATAAAAACACTCTTCATCAATAGCATGTGATTTTCAACATTAAATGGTAGTGTGGCCTTACACCTGTGTATGTGCTCTTATACTTGTTCTGAAACAGCTCAGGCTCATTCATTTCCACATTCAAAGAACGGAAATGAAAGGTTCATTTCCGTCCTTTGAATGTGACTTTTTTTTTTTGTATCGATACTGGTTCAAATGAATATAGTTTCAGTACTGGTTTAAATATCGATTAGTATCTGACTTTCAATACTACTGTCAAGAAAATAAACAACATTTCTTTCTGCACCTTTTAATGCATAGCAACATATATACAAACAACACTATATACAGTCGATTTTTAACATAATTATGTCCCATTAAGTTCCCACAATACTTCACAGGACTTCAGCGGACAATGGCTTTAGTGCTTTTAACATGTCATCATTAATACATTTAATTTTCTTCCAACAAACAGGAGTACAAAGTAAGTTACACGTCTTTGCTTAATAGTATTCAAGGTATGTAGTTCATGCAGTTTAAATTTAATTTAGTAAAAAAACATATTATCCTAGTGACAGGGAATGCAAGTTTATGTGTATGGAGCGTAATTCACATTTGAAGTTATATTTTATTCATAGTTTACTCTATAACTTAAAGGTGCATTGTAGGGATGCAACGATATCCAAATCTCTCGGTACGATATTATACGATATTTTGGAAAAGCTGATATAATTGTAGATGGGACACTTTTTTGCTTTTAAAATACCTTGACAAGATTTTGGTGTGAATCATTTTCGTCATAACCCCAAGAATTCAAGTAAAAAACATATTTCTTCATGTTGTTTGCGCTGAAATGAATCATGGGAGATGTAGTTCCCTATATTTACAAGCTGTTGCAACAAAAAAAAAAGCATTTAAGCAAAGGAACTTGTGATTCGATATATTGAGACACCCCACGATATTATTGTGAGACTTTTGACGATACGATATCACGATATTTCGGTTATTGTTACATCCCAAGTGCTTTGTGTAACTTTTCAAGTGGATGGCCCATCAGACGCTTTTCTTCCTTAAGAGATATTATGGCTTTGTCTGAAATGTTTCACAGTAATGCATTACACTTATTATTCGAGTAAGCGCAAGGAAGTGTGGAGAGGCGAGTCTGCTCACAGTAAAAACGCGCGTTTTTGAGTCAATAAAAACATCTGTAATTGAGTTTAGACAAGAATGTGACAGACCCTCCACCAGAAAAGTTACTCAGTGTACCTTTAAAGCTTTTACTATGACACAAAACTGATCTCACAAGATTATTTTTCTCATGTACTAAATAAATAAGATAGATAGATAATACTTTACTGATCCCCAAAGGAAAATTCAGGTATTGCCTCGTGTCTCAGGAAGATTTAGTATCAAGTCATTTAGTAGCTGGAAATCGATTCTCTCATTGATTATTACATATTTTGCAGCGGATGTCGATGCCAATCAACATTCCCCTACATTCTCTGCGGTGATGCTCTGAAGCTTTGTTTCTGTGTTACTCTGTGGCATTAGCTCACGATCTCGCCTTTTCATTGAAACTCAAACACCTAAACGTGACCGTACACGCTCGTACTGATCCCAGGCTCCCGAAAATGCGTCGTGTTGTTTAAATTCATTTTATATTTTGTCGAGTTTTCAGATCTTAAAAACTTTTGGCAGGTTTTGCTAAAGCGCACACTGTGTCACCATGAACATTCCGCCACGAACATATGTGTAGTACCCCCCCAGTTTCATTAAGCTTATTGCGTGAGTGGCGTAAATTTGTTTCATTGTCCTTCCTCGTGAATATTTTCTGACGCAATATAACTTCACACACTTCAAAACTTGTTACCATGACGATATCCTAAGACGATTGAACCAAAACTTAAAACGTAACCCTGGTTCTATGAGTGTGTGGGCCTGGGACATGTCGATGGTGAGTCTACAGATATGCCAATGCGATGCCAGTGTGATTTAAAGTAGTACAGCGCTTAGTTTTGTGTTAGTTATACTGAGTTATATTCACTGCTTAATTGACTGTAAAATCCTTCATTTCCTTGAGTATCTGGTATTGAAATTTTATGTTCCTTATTGTCCTGGGACAAAGCAAATCCGTTACTGGTTGTCCCTGTAGGAGTGTCGCTGTACTCGCTCTCCACCGGTGTACTGGGGTAGCCTGTCTCTTGTCCCGGAAAAAACGACAAATCTTTATCATCTGTGGGGGATGCGATGATTTTATTCTTTTCCTCCTCCTCTTCCACCTCCTCTGGGTGTTTGTATTCTATTTGTTGATTCATCTAAAAAGTACAAAATTTCAAGGTAGATTATTAAAAGATGTAACACAAAACAAACTAAACAACATGAATAAATCTGAACAAGTCATTAAGGGGACAGTCCGGAATTTTGGACATAGGACCTCATTTTCTAGTGAGGCAAAGTGTTGGAGACGTGTGGAGACACTTTTTAAAATATTCCATCCAGTCCTTGTATTTGCAGAGGTCACTGGTGCTAGGCTAGTGCATGTCAATGGCCATAGTTCTCCTGCCACTAAAAACAGTCTTACCCACTCCACAAAACACCTGAAGCAAATCTATGCTTACACGAAACAGTCCATGTAAATGTGTGTGTTGATAAAATAATGTTTGAAATAAAACTAACCTTGCATCACATGAATCGTCGCATGTTGAGCGACTATTTTGTCAGCAGCAGCAGCGGAATTTTACTTTGCCGGTAAGATAGGTGCCAGGTGATATTAGTCCGCCGCTGTCAAGCTTTCTATCAGGAAGAACAACTCACTGCTGCTGCTCAGACATAAATCCTTCAAATGCAAGGTTGGTTTTACTTCTAAAATTATTCTATCAACACAGACATTTACATGGACAGTCTGGTGTAATAATAGATTTGCTTCAGGTGTTTTGTAGAGTGGGTTAGACTGTTTTTAGTGACAGGCTAAATATGGCCATTGACATGTACTAGCCTAGCACCAGTGACCTCTGCAAATACAAGGACTGGATGGAATATTTTAAAAAGTGTCTCCACACGTCTCCAACACTCTGGCTCACTAGAGAATGAGCTCCTATGTCCAAAATTCCGGACTGTCCCTTTAAGAAACATAACTACTATCGCCTCTTCCTCTTCCCACTTGTAGCTGTATAGACTAGTATATGTACTGTGATTATTTCAATAGTACTATAGCAGCACCTTGTAGTTCATAATATATAATAATTGTTATACTACAATTGTATTGCTATTGTAATGTCTGTATGCTTGTATGTTGCAAATTAGTGACAGTAGCTCAGTTGGTTGAGCGTTTATCCACTGATCAGAAAGTTGGAGGTTCAAATCATAAAACATCATTGGTTGAGCGGTCAGATCCACTGACCTACAGGTTGGTGATGTGGCGATGCTATTGCAGTAGGGTTGGGCGGTAATATGGTATTAAGGTATCCTGAGGTATCAAAAAGTAGCAACAGCATCAGTTTCATTACCATCATAAAAAAATGCAAAATGCATAAGGACCTAATATAATATTATAATTTATTGATATCTACATTTGTATGCTCAGCACAAATTAATGTGTGATTGTATTTTCAATTTAACGCTATCACAATTTAAAACTAATAGTGTCTATAATGTTTCTTTTAACTGTGTGGAGAGATGATGTTAGTTTCGTTCCATTGTCACGTGACACTCATAAGGAGGATCAAAAAAGATGGCAAGTTGGCCGCAAGTGAGTTGGTCCCCCCAAAAAATGACAGGGGTGAGCCAAACGTTGATGAGGCTGTATGCAAAATCTGTATGAAGACAGTGACGGCGAGAGATGGAAACACCTCAAACCTAGGATCAAGGATCATTCACCCGCTAACTGCTGCAAGGATGTGTTTGGCCCTAAGTTCAACAAGTTCAAAGATTTCAGCCCCTCCTGCTCATACTGACGCCGAAGCAACAACTAGGCCCACTACCACACAACCAACCACAGAGGAGGCATTAAAAAAAACAACAAAGTACAAAAAGGACCGTATCTGCTGGAAAGCCTGTAGTCAAGGTAATACCGTATACCCCGGTAAAATGCTGAGAAGATTAACAGTATCAAAATTTTTATGCCGCTCAACCCTAGATTTCAGCACTTAAACATCTTCCCCTCAAGTGTCTGCTGTGTACATTGGTGTATGAATGTGTGTGTGAATGTGTGAATGTGTGAGTGGTTCCTTGATGTAAAGTGCTTTGAGTGTCTAGAAAGTGGAAAACATTTTTGTCAAAGGTTATCAAGGCAAACAAATCAACTGCAAAATATGAATAAATAATGAATAATTAATTACCTTTTTTATATCTTTACACCCAGTTTTATCTAAAAAAAAAAGTGAGGAGAAAGAAAGAAAAGAGGGTATGATTAAACAATAGTTGCCACATAAAAAACACATGATACTATGATAAAAGTACATTTCAGTAGTACCACAAATGTTTTCTGTATAAAGAATTTTAGTTTTAAAGCTGCGCTATGTTTCGGGTGGTCTCCATGGTGACGAGAAGCATTATAGCAGACATTAGATATATTCAGACATCTCCAAGCACAGCAATAACATGCAAATTGAGCCAAGCAGAAAGCGGACCTTCTATCAGAAAAAAAAAGTTACATAGTACAACTTTGATAGATTGTATGCTAAAAGAATCACTGTCATACTTCAAATATTATTGCATTATAGAAGTAATAACTTACTTTTATATCTGTACAGAATTCCTCCTACTACCAGGACAATTACAAGAAGAAATGCAAAAATGATCAGCCCGATGTGTTCGCGCTTAAACACTGAAACAGAGAAGAGAGTTCCAATCAAAGCTCAATATATTGAGATATGTAGATATGGACAAGAGCAGGGATAAACCAGATCTACACCAGGTCTATAACAGGACTAAACCAGGTCTAAACCAGATCCAAACCAGGTCTAAACCAGATCTACACCAGGTCTATAACAGGACTAAACCAGGTCTAAACCAGATCTAAACCAGATCTAAACCAGGTCTATAACAGGTCTAAACCAGGTCTAAACCAGATCTAAACCAGATCTAAACCAGGTCTATAACAGGTCTAAACCAGGTCTACACCAGATCTAAACCAGGTCTATAACAGGACTAACCCAGGTCTAAACCAGATCTAAACCAGGTCTATAACAGGACTAACCCAGGTCTAAAACAGATCTAAACCAGATCTAAACCAGGTCTATAAGAGGACTAAACCAGGTCTAAAACCAGGTCTAAACCAGATCTAAACCAGGTCTATAACAGGACTAACCCAGGTCTAAACCAGGTCTATAAGAGGACTAAACCAGGTCTAAACCAGATCTACACCAGATCTATAACAGGACTAACCCAGGTCTAAACCAGATCTAAACCAGATCTAAACCAGGTCTATAAGAGGACTAAACCAGGTCTAAAACCAGGTCTAAACCAGATCTAAACCAGGTCTATAACAGGTCTAAACCAGGTCTAAATCAGGTCTATAACAGGCCTTAATCAGGTCTATAAAAGGACTAAACCAGGTCTATAACAGGTCTAAACCAGGTCTATAACAGGACTAAACCAGGTCTATAACAGGACTAAACCAGGACTAAACCAGATCTAAACCAGGTCTTTAACAGGTCTTAATCAGGTCTATAACAGGACTAAACCAGGTCTAAACCAGATCTAAACCAGGTTTATAACAGGTCTAAACTAGGTCTAAACCAGGTCTAAACCAAGTCTATAACAGATCTAAACCAGGTCTAAAACCGGGTCTATATGTCTACAGACCTATAACAGGACTAATCCAGGGCTATCCCGGGTCCATACTAGGTCTATAATAATGACAAACCCAGGTCAAAAATACATAACAGTTTTAACCCAGGGCTAAACCAGAACTAAACCAGGTCCAAACAAGACCAAACCAGACCAAAAAAAAGGACTAAAACTGTGCTTAACCAGGTCTAAACAAGGATTAATCCTGGACTAAACAGGAGTAAACCAGGACTAAACCAGGACTGAAGCAGGTCTAAATTCAGACAGAATCAAGTCAATACCAGCTCTACTTAAGATCAGATCAGAAACAGAAGCCTAAAAGGAATTACATCTGGAATCAGTTGAATACATTGTTTAGTCACTGAAGAATGTGACACCACTTAGTACGAATAGTACAACAGTAGTGTAACGCCCCAGACCACAAAACCACCTAAGTTTCACTTGAAGTTTCAGTTTCGATTTGAATAACTGTTATTTTATTTACAGTGCCTCTTTACATATTAATGACCTGACTAAGTGGCTAAGTGACTTGACTAAGTGGTGTGGTAATTAGAGTTTCAGCTGTTAGTTGGTAAATATATCAATAGATCAATATATACATACTGGCATTAAAAGGCATTGAAAACTACTACTACTTACTACTAATTACTAATTAACATTTAATTTTAAAAATATTTTATTTTATCTGAAAATGGATGCATGTTTTTTTTAGATTAGTTCAGTGTGAGGTCAAGTGAAAATAATGCCAGCCTCTATATGCCAGGGTAAAATTCTTTATATTGCAGTTTCAATGCATTTTAATATAAAACATATTGTTATCGTATTGAACCAACATCATAATACTTGACATAATATTATTTGATATCAGACTAAAACAAAAACACTGGTCTATTAGTATTTATACAATCTTAATAAGGTGATAATTTCTGTCCAATTACATCCATTGGAAAAAAAAATTATAGCTAAAATCTGTACAATCAGTAAAGCATGAATAAGGACTTTCTACGATAACAATGCTCTAATTCAGACATGTCAAACTCAGGCCCAGGGGCCAAATTTGGCCTGTGACATAATTATATTTGGTCCGTGAGATCATATCAAATATGTATTAGAGCTGACCCACCGGCTACATATAGGCTATAGATACATTATTTATTTCAGATTTTGTTATTATTTCATATGATGCTTGTTCTGGATCAGGGGTGTCAAACTCATTTTGGTCCGGGGGCCGTATCCAACCTACTTTGATCCCAAAGGGGCCAGATCAGAAAACTCATGTCATATAAATCCCAAAAATAACAATAAGTTCAAATATTTGTGCAGAGAAACACAAATCTATTACAGAAATCTTTCTAAATTGATGAACTCTTTCTTTTACAAACTATTATATTATTATTAAGAACCTGAAATTTTAAGAAAAACGCAATTTCAACACAATGTTTTAACATGAACTTGTATGCAAATAGGAATAAATCAATTTTTCTTGGAAAATCCTGCACTTCGGGTCCACTTTTCTCACTTTTGACATTTTGTTGATGAGGGTGTCACGGTCAACAGTCAAAACGATCGTCCTTTAAGAGCGTTTGGAAAGAGACAAGTCTTCATTTGTGCTGCTCTGGTGGGAGGGGCCACGCACAGAGACGCTGGAGACGCTGCTGTGCTAAGCACCGCAGAAAATTACCAATATTTTAATAGAAAATATAATTAAAATATTTTTGTAGAAAATCAACCGAGGGCCAGATTAAAGGACTTGGAGGGCTGGATCTGGCCCCCGGGCCTTATGTTAATTAAATGTTTACGCAAAACGATTATCAAGCATTTATTTTAATAAGAACAGTTTTAACATTACATATCTTGGAAGAAGAGAAAACATGCAGATGTTGTTGAAATTTTTCAATGTATTTTTTTATTTAGTTTTGCCCATGGCTTAGCCGTAGTTTTTAATTTTGGCCTCTGTGAATTTCAGTTTGACACCCCAGCTCTAATTCATCACTTTTTTTGCCTATTACTACAAAACCATGAAGGTCTGGTCCAGCTGCTTGTAAGCTCTCATAAGATTTGACAATAGGGGGAACTGTCATTTTCTCTATTACTGGTTTTAAAGTTTTTTTTTTATATATATAATTATGCCTTCATCTCTTGATATTTTTTGCTACTTATTTAAAATATATTATTATCATTATGTTTTGTATTTGTTATTATAATATATTGTGACGTGTCCAAGTAATTTCCCTTGTGGATCAATAAAGTTTGTCTAAGTCTAAGTAACACAAACAGTAACTCACCACAAACACAATCAGACTCACTGCTTCCCCCTTGTGGTTCATATCCAGCTGCACATCTAGAGAAAAGACACAAGTGACATAAGTGCATATGACTGGGTTTCATGTTTTTCTTATTATTAGTTCTTGGTTTGGTGGGATAGTGCCTGTGGTCAATATTTACTATAGTTTTACATCATTTAGTGGCAATTTATGGGGAAAACAAGTTAAGACAAAATCGATCTATTATCTTTCTAAGCCTAATCAAAACTATTGTGCAAATCACACAAGTTTCATCTGCTGCTCGTGCCCAAACAGGAAGTAAAATGTTAAACTTCTTCAAAATATAAAAACATACTATTGTTATTATTCTACGCACTAGTGACTGCCAACAGAACATATTTAGATTGTAAATGATAAACTTTCAAATAGAGGTAAAAATATGAGGTAAAAATATTGTATAGTATTAAAGTGTTAATGCCTATAATGTTTATTTTTGTCACTGTTAAATATGTTTTGGGAATGTACTTACACAGTCATTTTCTTACAGGTTTCCTTCCAGGACGTTTCAATAGAGAAAGTTCCATTAGGACATTTTTCACACTGGGTGTCCTGAGTCTGTCCTCCTAAAAATATCAACAGATCAAAAATTAAAAAATATCAATAAAATGTTGTATTAACCCTCTCTACATGATCCTAGTATTTTGTTTCAATATTGAAAATCCTCTGCTTGCTGGGTAAGAAAAATCAATTATGATTATGACAACAAATTATGCATCTGTTGGTTAACTGCTGGAAATGGAAGTAATTATCCAAATAAAATGTCTCTATATTGATCAAAATAAAACTCTGATTAAGCTTATTATGAGAGTAAAACATAACAACATGATGAAAAGTAGATTTTAGATGATTTAAATGTTGGTCTGGCAGGGACAGGGTTTGGCCTGCTGTACTGGAGAGGGGACAATATTCGCAAGATAAAACTGTCACAAGATTGGGCATATGGGGAAAATGATGTTGTGAGATTATTTTTCCATGTGTTTACATTTGGATAGGACAAGAAAGGATAAGTGATACTCAAACTTTTCCAAAAATATGAAATTAAAACAAATAAAACCTTGAGATCAAAACTGTGAACTGAACTGAAATCAATAATGAAATAAATAAATACATGTTCAGTGCGCTGTACCTATAATCTTTGCTCCGAAGCCTGGATCACACTCTGTGTGGGGGACACAATTGATGCAGGACTCGCTGGAGCAGTGGAAGCCTTCTCTGCACAAACACTCGTGTTTCTGTGTTTTACTGGTGCTCTTAGGTAAATCAAAATTCCAGATCTGAAATCATACAAAAGACACAAGAGATACTCATTATATGTGCCTCTGCTGAGGCGATTGTGATTAAATGTGATTATATTTAATAATATTCTGCTCAAAGTTCACAATTTAAACACATCCAGAAGAATTGACAAAAACACTGAAATATGAACAGGTTTGTACAGCTCTCAACTACAGGGTTAGCCATTTAGGACATATTTTATTTTTTTTATATTTTAGGATATTTTATTGTTTGTCCTTTTCAATGACATTTGTTGACTTACATACAGGTTTCATTTTAGACTTTTAGAAACAACTTCCTGTATTTTTGTAGTTTTCTTCTGAAGCTACAACTTATCTAATTTTAAATATTTACCACAGATACAGTCTCACCAAACCTAGAACTAGAGAGTCATGCAGACCTGCATATGCACTTTAAATGAGCACATCTCGTGTATTTCTATTGACATCGTCCTTACTGGGGTCACAATATGGCTGCAGTTCACATGTCTTCTTGGTGTTGTACTCATCTGTATATTCATTTTCTTCACACTCAGTGCACTCAGGACTTCTACACACTACCGATGTCATGCTGGTCCCTGCAAAAGAATTACAGGAAAAGAAATGAAGAAGAATCTACAATGAAATATACAAAATATACACAAATTACAGAAAGGACATTTGAAATATTACATTAAAAAATAAATCAAATCTTTAAATAATGTCCACTCTTACATGCCTGGCCAGTCAAAAAAACACACTTTGACAATCCTATTTTGACAAAGACGTGTGGGGCAAATATCCAGTTTGAGGCATGATTGACAGTTGGATTAACCAATCAGAGAAATGCATAGTCTATTTCTGTCTAAACAAACTGATTTTGTTCTGAATGATGCAAGAATTTTAAAGGTAAAGCTTTTTGGGCACATGAATAAATGGGAGACATTGTAAATGCAGCAGATCTGCACTTACTGCAGACAATATGGACAAGTTGGATTTTCTGGCCTAAAAATATGAAGACTGAGTAAAACTTCATGCTGGAACTGTTAGTGCTGCGCTTTACTTTTTGAAAAGTTTTGTTTACTGTTTACAAGGAATTTATTTTATATAATATTTCATACATTTGTTGCTTATTTGAGAATATTTAATTTAACTTAATTAGTATTACCAAGCAGCACTTTGCATTTATATGATAAATTTATTTTCAATTTGTTTAATATTAAAACAAATTGTTGGTTTAATAAAAACACAAATAAACATCAAGCAAATGATTTTCCATTTTGTTTCAATACTGTAACAAAAATGAACTGAACCGTGACCTCAAAACCGAGGTAAGTACTGAACCATGATTTTTGTGTACCATTACACCCCTAGTATTTAGACAAGACACTTCAGTCACCATGCCTAGTCTGAATGTGGTGTGTGTGTTGATGGAGGTGGAGGGGCAGATGGGAGATTGGCAGCCTTGCTTCTGTTGTGGCAACTTTACCACCAGTGAATGAATAACACACTGTAAAGGGCTTTGAGTGTCTTCAAAGGTGCTATACGAATCCAAATGATTATTATTATAAATGAAAATAGACAAAATTCAGTCAAAAGAACAAGGTATTACACTAGGGCTGTCAAACATGGGGGTGTGGCAAAAGCTTTCCAACATGAGCTGACCATCTGATCTGATCTGACTTCATGTGACAACAATTATTTATACAGAAAAGTACAGGGGAACGTGTACAGGATTCAGTCGTAAATCTTCAGATGATCCACTCCCTACCCTCTTCTTTCTCACAGAATTAGTTGACTAATAGACATTTTGGACTGAGTCGTCATTAACCAAATTATTTGACTGAACAGCTAAAGAATCATACCATCAATTAAACGTGGCCTTAAAGTACAGTGTACATCCACATTTCAGAGATATGATGCAAATGATGACTCTTTTTGAACAGGATGTAAGAGAGAGTGGCTGCTCAGGCGTGTCTCCTTATGTCCGTAATAGGATAAGAGACTCGAAAATGAGCAGTAAGGGAAACAAATGGGGGTAGATTTCTATATATTGACTATTAAAGGTGCATTGTGTAATTTTTCTGATGAAGGTCTGAACTTTTCTATCATCAGAAACCAAATCAGGTCAATTACAGGTCAGGTCTTTGGCAGATCAAGGTATTTTTGAGCTATAAAACCACCTCTAATTGAATAAATGTAAGTTAGAGCTGTTTAATGTCATACTGTGGAACATTCTAGGCAGAGCAATGACATCTCTATAGAAACAAGCAGGTGACGGACCCCAACCAAAAAGTTACATAGTGCACCTTTACAAACCAGGAGGAAGAAAACAGGTTTAATGCCATATATAAAAACGATAAGTGAAAATATATATGCTTCAGTAGATTTGAACCACAAAAACTGTTCTAAATCTACAATATTGCAGAATGAAGTAGTATGTAGTAATGAGTCATAGAAGTTATAAATATTATAAATATTTCCCACTAGTGCAAAGTACACACGATAAATACTGGCCCCCCAAAAATATTGTTCCAGATAAGTCGATATAGTAATTATCTTGACAGACAAGAACATCTCAAAAACCCTCTACCAGAAAAGTTCCATAGTGTGTCTTAAATATTTGAAGGCAGAGTAGTTCAAAATACCTGGTTTACACTTTTGACAGCACTCTCCATTTAGCAGGTACTGTGTTTCTGGGTCGCAAACAGGCTCTGCAGCCGTCAGCACCTGGAAGAAGAAACAGGTTCAGATTGTAAATTCAAAGTTTAAAGGTCTTATATTATGCAAAATTAACTCTTGTGAGCTTTAAGCCACGTTAGAATGTAGTTACATCCTCAAAAACATACTGTATATACTCTTATACTTGTTCTGACCAAGCTCAAGATCATTCTAAAACTATTCAGGAAAACTTAATTTCTGTCCTGTGAATAAGACTTTTTAGAATCGATATCTGCTCCTAAGAGTATCTACTTTAGATACTTGTGTTAGTATTGATTAGTATCTGATTTTCAATACTTTTGACAGCCCTAACGTACTTAGTTGTGTCATCAATGCTTACAGCTGAAACTAACTATTTATGCAGTTATTTGCTTAATCTATTATTTTAGCCAGTGCCAATATTTGCTTCTCTCGTGTCCATTTCTCTTCAAGCTACAATGATGCCAGTACTGCAATGAGTAGTTTAAGTTCCTTATTGTTTGACGTATGTGAGAAATGTACAGTCATTTCACAATAATACACGTAGGATTTGGCAGTGTCGTATTTTGGTACATATGGGAAAAAAAACAACTAGCGTGATCTGCATCTATCCATCAGAGGAGGGACCAAGTCATTGTTTTGTAAGTCTCAAGTAAGTCTCAAGTCTTTGACCTCAAGTCCGAGTCAAGTCCCAGGTCAAATACAGGCAAGTCCAAGTCGAGTCTTGAGTCACTGGCCCATAAGTCCAAGTCAAGTCCAAGCTTTGAGCTTCGAGTCATTTAAACCAAAGTACCAAATATAACATAGATTTTTGCAATTTATATGAATTGTAAACTTAATTGTACGTAAAACGTCATGGTATATTTATATATGAGTATTTATAAGAGGTGTAGAAATGCAAATTTGTCTTGAATCAGTTTGAATCATGGTCAGAACAGACAGAATTCAGATTTAAAAGTGCTAAATAACAGTTATTTTGTCATGTATCTGCACTGAAATGGAAGGATCATGTTCTACGTAGTTCCCTTTGTTTTACTGTATTTTACTGTGTTGTACTGTATATTACTGTAGTACATTTGAGGATAACACATCACAGTACTTCAGTTACATCCAAAGTAACAAACAGAGAAGTGGGAGGGTCATGTTCCACTTTGTTCCTTTAAAATTAACCACCGCACGTACCAACTGTAAAGACAAAAGTATTTTCTAAAAACATACATTTTTTTAGGAGAAGCATCGAATCTTCTCAAGTCACAGGCCTCAAGTCCGAGTCAAGTCCCAAGTAATTGACTTTCAAGTCCAAGTCGAGTCCCAAGTCTTAGTCCATTTTTGGTCAAGTAAAAAATAGTGACTCAAGTCTGACTCAAGTCCAAGTCACGACTCACAAGTCCCCACCTCTGATATCCATAGAAGGGGCTGACAACTTCAAGGCTCTTTGTTGTGATGATGTTTACAATGACATCAGCTCCCATTGGGCACCTCAGTTTTCTAGCACAGAAGTCAGGACTTTTTTCTTTTATGAAGTTGTTTTTGAAGAATATTGAGATTTAAAATGTCCAAATGATAACATAATGATTCACAGATGTCATAGATTATAACTATATATCAGACACAAGCACCATACGTCTCCTTTAATATCTTCTTCATACATTACACACTCCTGTTTGTTTTAAAGCTGCACACTGTAACATTTCTGGAGGACATGCCACTTGGTCGTCTCCATGCAGATGTTACTTTTTCAGCCACAGTTTTCCACATTATGACATAAGACTTATCGATCTCTATATGATGACAAGTGGGTGACACCATCAGGCCAAGTTACAGCTCAGATCTGTGGTGAGGTGGACCCGCTTGAAGTAAAATTGCACGTTTTTCAAGATATTTAAGCTATTTTAGCAATGAATCTCCATGGAGACAAGCAAGTGGCAGACTATGCACGGTAAACGTTACGTGGTACACCTTTAAAAGAAAAAAAAAGATCGAAAACAAAATTACGTAGTTGATTATAACTGACATGGTGAAGTACGTCCTTTATCCAGTCTTCCCCAGTGTAAACGTGAAGAGAGAGTGACGGAAAGTACCCAGGATTCACGGTTGGTAAACCAACAAAAACAGAACTTACAACATTTTCAAGCGATACAAATTATGTTGTTCCCCCTCTTTCAGGCGTTACAATGGCTCTCTACTCAAAACGAAAGTGAAACTACACAGACGACCACCGAGTCATTGTAGGCGGTTTGACTGGACAATTTTGACCAAACAGCAAAATAAGGTAAGCGAAAGGAAGCTAAAGCAAGCCAAATCGTCAAATAACCTCATCTTACGCGTAAAAACAGAACTATAATTACAAAATGTTACCAAATGTTACTGACTTCTGCTTTGCCCCCAATACAAAACACAAGCATGCGCACTTAAAAACGAACATTGCATTCACTTACCACCACCAGATTCCATATCAGAAAAACGCTAGCGCTGTACAGAAACATGTTGACAAGTGAGGCGTAGAGAGGTTTATCCGTGCTTAATGCCAAACGATCTTTCCTTTATAGTTTCAGATCCTCCAGCCGCGCGCAGTGGGCTGGGCTTTGAGCGCAGTTGTTGTGCTTGAAATACTGGTACTTTCCCACGTGACTTAAAAAAAAATGACCATTTCCTGTAAACGGGGTGAGGGAATACAGTCTGTGGAGAGTACAGAGGGCAGTGACCGAGTGAGAGACTGACAGTAATAACAAAGAGACACACACACAGACACACACACACACAGACACACACACAGACAGACACACAGACAGACAGACACACAGACAGGTAGATAAATAGGTAGATAGGTAGTAGTAGTAGTAGTAGTAGCAGTTGTTGTAGTAGTAGCAGTAATGGTAGTAGTAGTAGTAGTAGTAGTAGTAGTCAGTGTTGGGAAGGTTACTTTTAAAATGTAATCCCCTACATATTACAGATTACACACCCCAAAATGTAGTTTGTAACATAATCCATTAAATCACTTAAAGTGAGTAACGTAATCTGATTACTTTGGATTACTTGATATTGTCATGTTTTTTTAAACAACATGAATGTAGCAACCACATCCTCAAAATTCTTGTTTGTTGTCTTCAAATTGTCTGAGCCCAAGTCTCCATGAATAAGCAACTGTTTGCTGTAGAGAAACAAAGACCACGATATCTTAACATAAGAGGTTTTGTCTGTTAAAAAACAGTAACAAGATCAGTCTTTCCTTCACCATATTAAAAAATATTATTGATAGAGAAGTTATTTTTTATATGAGATCACCTTAAATTATGTCAACCTACTGTTAGGTGTCATGTTGTTTAGACCTGGTTTAGTCCTGATTTTTAGACCTGGTTTACTCCTGATTTTAGACGTGGTTTAGTCCTAGTTTAAACCTGGTTCAGTCCTGCTTTAGTCCTGGATTAGTCCTGGTTTAGTCCTGGATTAGTGCTGGTTTAGTCCTGGTGTTAGTTCTGGTTTAGAGGCGCACAGGAGGAAGCGCGGTTTACGCGAGAAAACACGTTCCACACGCGGCGCACGAGACGGCGGTGTCCGCGCTGTAACTACGGAAGGAGACGTGGTCCGCGGGTTCTCAAGTTGATGACGATGATGAAGGTGTGTGTTTGTGTGTGTGTGTCCACTCATGTGGCAGGTCATTATAGGACAGTAGTGCAGATATTATGAGTCTATGCAGGTTGTTTTCACCAGTGCCAGTAGCTCCAGTTTCACATTTAAGTTGTAGGCGATTTTATATATATATATTTTTTTATATATATCTCACATCGGGAGAAGAATTTCCAAGACACAAATGCGTTTTTACCAATGCACTGCTGCTTCCACTGTGTGACTGACACCGCCAACTTTAACATGACGTTTACGTCGCTCTTATTGCGCGCGTTCTGTTTGGGTTTCCGGCAATGAGTGGAATTACCGAAATAAAAAATAAATAAATGGGATGTAGCACAAAATGTGAAAACAGGAAAATACCGCCTTGTAATCCACTTATTTCAGCAAAGTAACTGTAATCCAATTACCACTCATTGAAACGGTAACTGTAACGGAATACAGTTACTCATAATTTGTACTCTGATTACGTAACGGCGGTACATGTAATCCGTTACTCCCCAACACTGGTAGTAGTAGCAGTTGTTGTAGTAGTAGCAGTAATGGTAGTAGTAGTAGTAGTAGGAGTAGCAGTTGTTGTAGTAGTAGCAGTAATGGTAGTAGTAGTAGTAGTAGTAGTAGTAGGAATAGGAGTAGGAGTAGTAGTAGTAGTAGTAATAGTAGTAGTAGTAGTAGTAGTAGTAGCAGCAGCAGTAAGAGTAGTAGTAGTTGCAGAAGTAGCAGTAGTAGTAGTAGTAGTTGCAGAAATAGCAGTAGTAGTAGTAGTAGCAGTAGTAGTTGTAGTAGTAGTAGTAGTAGTAGTTATAGTAGTAGCAGTAGTTGTAGTAGTAGTAGTGGTAGTAGTTGTAGAAGTAGAAGTAGTAGTAGTAGTTGCAGAAATAGCAGTAGTAGTAGTAGTAGCAGTAGTTGTAGTAGTAGTAGTGGTAGTAGTTGTAGAAGTAGAAGTAGTAGTAGTAGTAGTTGTAGTAGTAGTAGTTGTTGTAGTTGTAGTAGTAGCAGTAGTTGTAGTAGTTGCAGAAGTGGTAGTAGTTGTGGAAGTAGAAGTGGTACTAGTAGTAGTAGTAGTTGTTGTAGTTGTAGTAGTAGTTGTAGAAGTTGTAGTAGTAGTAATAGTAGTTGTTGTTTTAGTAGTTGTTGTTGTTGTAGTTGTAGTAGTAGTAGTTGTTGTAGAAGTTGTAGTAGTAGTAATGGGAGTTGTTGTTGTAGTAGTAGTTGTTGTAGTAGTTGTAGTAGTAGTAGTAGTAGTAGTAGTAGTAGTAGTTGTTGTTGTTGTAGTAGTTGTTGTAGTAGTAGTTGTAAAAGCAGTAGTAGTAGTAGCAGTTGTAGTAGTTGTAGAAGTAAAAGTAGTAGTTGAAGAGGTAGAAGTAGTAGTAATAGTAGTAGTAGTAGAATCAGTATCACTAAATTTAATCTAAGTTTCAGCACAAATTTTCAAAATTTGAAGGAGTAAATACTTAGTCAATGTTGGCATAACCTTATATACATTTTCAGATAGATAGATGCATAGATAGTAGTAGTAGTTGTAGTAGTAGCAGCAGCAGCAGCACTAGTAGTAGCAGCAGTAGAAACAGCAGCAGTAGTAGTTGTAGTAGTAGCTGTAATAGTAAATATAGCAGTAGTAGCAGTAGAATCAGAAATTGTAATAAATGTGCTAAAAACATTTAATAGTAAATATAAGCTATGATAAAATTTTAATAAGAGCATGCTTATAAGTAAGTAAATAAAAATACAGAATGGGCAGAGCAAAACTGCAAAACTAGTTTAATAGTAGAAGTAGTTAATATTTTTGTTGTAATAGTTGTAATGCTACTAAATAATTCAGTTACAATTACAAGAAATTATGTAGTATTTTATTTGTTGCAGTAATACGTAGTAGTAGTAGTTGTTGACGTTGTTGAAGATTTTTTATTGAATATTTCATATAAAAATGACCTGATATAATTTGAAGTAAACATGATCCAGTGTTGTTTTATATACATACTATAAAATATTAGGTCTCAAGCCCGTTTCACGTTTGGTTGCCTGATCTTGCGTTTGTCGTCCGTATGCAAACATCTGAAAATGACAGAAAATGACATCATTAGTTCTTAGTTTTTAAAACAGCTGGAGTTCATGTTACGTGTATTCTCTTGAACTGCACTGGGGATTTCTTCCTGCTTTTAAAAGGAGGAAGAGAAAATAAATACAAACAGCCCAGTCCAGTACTGCAGTAAAACATGAGGGTGTTTCCCCTGTGTGTGCATTCCAGGTTTCACCAAAACACACTCCAGAACTTAATTAAACTACTTCCCCGTAACACAAACTGAAGTGTAGCTATTGGAAATGACGATCTATTACACACATTTTATATATTTTAACAAATCTGAGGGAGTTAGGAAGTGTAGCTAAATACTTTCCATGTAAGAAGTACTCGTTTCAGTCCAGACTGAAGTACCATTCTGTTAAATATATGGTGGTAATATTGCTCTAGTACGGAGTTCAAATGGTCCTGTATGTTTTGATCTAATCAAACTGACATAAAGTAAAAGTGGAAGATGATAATGGTGGAGGATCTGCCACCAGCTTGACATGTTATTGCTTTGCCTTGAATGTTCCACAGTACGGCATTAAGCGTATCAGTCCTTCATGTATTCACTTATAGGTGTTTAATTTCTAAAAAGACACCGGAAGATATGCATTTAAACTGTGAGCGGGGGCACCTCTCCACAGACCTGGTCTGTAACTTGGTATGAGGGTGTCCCCTGCTTGTCTCCATGGTGATAGATAAGATTTATGACACACTGTGCAACATTCCTGCCAAAGCAATAACATCTCGCTCCACAGCTGACTGTACACCAGAAAAGTTACAGAGTAAACCTTTAAGATATTGTTGGAGCCTAAACTCAGTTTTGTAATTTTCATCATAATCATTATTGAGATAACGATTCCTGTTTTGTTTGGATTTTATATTTAGTGAAGTACAGGATTTGTGGACTATTTTAGGTCATTCTTCATGTTTAGAATGATTTTTTGGTGATCATTAGCTTAGATATTTATTTAGCTTACATATTGCTATTATTGCTAATGTTAATCACAAGTTTTACCTGAATAATGTTTATTTTTCTATTATTTGGTGGTCCCTGGCTCCTTACTGAAGACCTGTGCAGGTGCACCCTGGGTAACGTGGAGTGAAGCCAAACGGTGGTTTGACCTTCTGACCTTTTCTGCTCTTTACCTGTGAAGTCCCCATTTTAAAAAGTCAAATCAATCAATCAAAGTTTTGATTTGATTTGACCTTTATTTAACCAGGTAACATAACACGGAGATGACCAGTCTCTAGTGACCTTACCAGTAAATGAAAATGAAGGTACCAAAAACTCATTCAAATGTGTCATCACTTTTCACCAATACACAACTTTTGTGACGTACCCAAAGTAGATAGAGAAGGCAAAAATACGAGTACTGTTGACCTACTTCATTCATTTGAAAGCAGGTTACAGAAAAATATATTACACATACATGATACATGATCACATTAAAACAGTATTTTTAAATATACAGTCTCATTAAAAAGCCTGAGCTGAAACAAATAAATAGCAGAATAAACCACTGATTAGCCATAGGAGTTATTTATTCAACCCTCTACAGCTCAAATCTTACTATATAACATAAAAATATCAGAAATTTCCCAGTTATTGCAAAGAAAAAGTACACGTGATAAATACTGAGTCCCAAAATATATTATCCCAACTTTTATATATTGAACAATTAGCCTATATAGTAATTCTCATAACAGGCGCATATAGAGTAACCAAAGGTGAGAGTACTGTACTTAATTCCTTTCAAAAGTTTACTCAAGTAAGAGTTCATTTATAAATAACTAGGCAATACTAAGTCATTTCTCTTTCCCTCTTTTTGGTAGGTTCACAACAAGGACAAGACTGCAATATCACTGCTCAAGAATGCCCTCAAATGCGCCCTCTGGTGGATAAACATGGAACACAAGACATGCAGAGACTTGACGAGCAACTTGGATTGTTTTGGGACATTTTTTTCACAGACAGAGAGAGATAGAGAGACAGAGAGAGAGCTCAGAGTAGGTGTGGCTGGACTAACTTCACCTAACCCTTTGCGACTGGAAAGGGAGTGTGCACAAGAACTACCTGCCACAAATCAGAGCATGAGGAAAACTGGTGTAAAATGCAAGTCTGGACGATACAAGAAGGCAACTTATGATTCTTGGACTTCAGTAGCATGTGAATGAATGCTCTGCTAAGTTAAGCTTTGCAAAAGAACAGCAGATATTCTTACAAAATGGAGTGGGGCGCTGAAAACATGCCACAGGTAAGTCGAGACTGCACTGCTTTTGTCAATGGGAATCTGAACAGAAGTGGGTAAAATTGTACTCAAGTAAGAGTAACGGCACTTCAAAATAATATTCTGCAAAGCAGTGGTCCAAAATTTGCTCAAGTAAAAGTAAAGCAATATTTGGGAAAAGTACAAGTAATTTAACTGTCAGGATGTAACATCTGATTTATAATTTGAAGTGAAGTAGAAGTAAAAGTATGATGTCACAAAAGTACTTATTATTTCTTCAAAAAGTTACTCAAGGAAATGTAAGTGAGCACTACCTATTCTCAGCTTTGTGATTACTAAAATTATACTTCTTGGAGGTAGTCAGGCTAGTTCTATTTTAGTTCCTCGTTTGTATAAAACTTCCCCCAAGTTAAACATTGATGTAAGGGGATCACAGATTGTATGTTATTGTTTTGCGCTGGTGTTATTTCCTCTTTTTAGACAATGCTTTTGAAGGTCTGAAACAATTAAAATACTACACCGATATGTTTGTGTACATACTTTGAAATGACTGTTTTATTTGAACTCTATAATCCTCCGCAGTTATACGAGAATGTTATGTTACGTATTTATTTATTTTGGGCAAGTAAACATTTTACATTCTGGTAGGAGGGTCATGATATCCAAGTCTCATGATACGATATCGTCACGGTATGAACTAGGGATGGGCATTCGATAAAATTTTCTTAATCGATCGTCGAGAGAATTAACGATTGATTATTGATTAATCATTAACGTTTTTATATTAAAATGATCATCATTATTATTACTATCTGCACTACTAATCTGCATAAATAAATTCAACGACATATAAACCGTAACCACTCTAGAGCCACATCAATCCATTTGACATTATAACATGTTTAATGCAGCTTTGCGCAACTCTCACAGAAACAAAACTTAAAACCGCATGGTTCATTTGCATAAACTAAGCAAAGAAAAAAAAAACAGCTCTTGTGCGCTGTTACGGCATGACTCAGTGGAATACAGGTTACAGTGACCATATTTGCGTTTGTCAAAACCAGGACACCGTACAGGGGGTGGGAGGTGGGGCCTCGTCATCGACATTGCGCTACTCTCACCTGGCAAAACTTTTTAATGTTTTCGGTGTCCAGGTGAGCTTTTTCCCACTAGACACTGAAACATATGTGCTGCTTTGTGCACATGGCCTCCCACTTGTCCCGACTGGAACAGAAAACGGGGAATTTCTTGTACAAGTCATCGTTAAATACGCATTTGCTCTTCGGCACGTTGTTGGCTGACTGACTGTTTGTGTCTCGCTCCTTCTGAGTGCAGAGAGCTACATGTACAGACCCCTGTTTGGTCACACTATGCATAGCAACCTACATTCAGTTTGTCGATTAAAATGAACGCAATCGATGAAATTCTTAATGATCAATTATCGATTAATTGACTAATCATGCCCATCCCTAGTATGAACCTCACGGTACAATATTTATTGAGATATCGTGGGAAAGCTCACAATACGATGGGGAGGCTCATGATTCGGAATGTAACAATATCCAAATCTCTCAGTACAATGTTTTCATGATATATATCTCATTTATTGTAACATTTTGTGGAGGCGAACAAAACTGTGAATGATACTTTTTCATCTTAAAATGCCTCGACAAGATTTAATCCAAAGAACTAAGATTTAAAAGTGCTTAGAACTGTTATTTCTTCTTGTAGTCTGCGCCGAAATGGAGCAAAGGATCATGGTCGATGTAGTTCCATCTGTTTTTTTAAGCTACTGCTGCACCATAACTCTTAATTTAAGCAAAGAGACTTTTTGATGGTCCACGATATTATTGTGAGAACTTTGACAATATGATATCACAATATTTTGGTTTGTTACGTCCCTACTATATGGCAGAAGTGCAATCAGGTCATTCCACCTCAGTTCACCCAAAAAAATTGCAATTTGAATGCTTACATTGTCCAGTTACATAGAAAATTGGTGTACAGGTAAGTCATAGCCAAGAAAAACAAAATAAAAAATTTAAGCATGATCGGATCAGTTTTTTGCGTGGTCACCAAATTTCAAATTGCATTTACTCAGCAACTACTGGTCCGATATCAAAAACCAAGGGATGCATTTGAGTACTTTTGAGATATATTACGTTTTGACCCATATTTTGACCTTGAAATTGACAATAAGGGACACGCCCGACCTCAGTGAATCCGTGTATCATTCGTTCATTCGTTTTTCAAATTAAAACCAAAAATAAGAAAACAAAAAAACAACTATTTTCTTCTTTATTTGTCTCCAAAACTAAAATGAAAAAAAAAATAGATAACGATTTTTTTTTTTTTCAGTTTTCGATTTTGTGTTTAAATGAATAATGGAAAAAACAGATAAAGGCCGTTTCCCGTTTACGTGACTTAAACTGCGACGCTGGACTGAACCAGGACTAAACCGTTTTCAGTTCTGGTCCTGTCCCAGTCTCAGTCCTGGTCTCAGTCCTGGTCTGGTTCCAGTCAGATCCCAGAACTGGTTTAGTCCCGGTCCAGTCCTGGTTCAGTCCTGGTTTAGTCCTGGTTTAGTCCTGGTTTAGTCCCGGTGCAGTCCTGGTTTAGTCCCGGTCCAGTCCTGGTTTAGTCCCGGTCCAGTCCTGGTCCAGTCCTGGTTCAGTCCCGGTCCAGTCCTGGTTTAGTCCCGGTCCAGTCCTGGTCCAGTCCTGGTTCAGTCCTGGTTCAGTCCTGGTTTAGTCCCGGTCCAGTCCTGGTTTAGTCCCGGTCCAGTCCTGGTTTAGTCCCTTTCCAGTCCTGGTTCAGTCCTGGTTCAGTCCTGGTTCAGTCCTGTTTAGTTCAGTCCGTCCTGGTTCAGTCCTGGTTCAGTCCTGGTTTAGTCCTGGTTTAGTCCTGGTTTAGTCCTGGTTCACTCTGGCATCGCAGTTTAAGTCACGTAAACGGGAAACGGCCGTTATCCATTTTTTTCCATTCTTCATTGAAACACAAACTTGAAAACTGAAAAAACGAATTGATATCCGTTTTTCATTTTGGTTTTGGAGACAAATGAAGAAAATAGTTATTTTTTGTTTTCTTATTTTTGGTTTTATATTGAAAAACAAATGAATGAATGATACAAGGATTTCAGTGACACCAATAGAAAATTGTAGTCCTATATGTCTACTCCAACATCAAATCATACAAATCTGAAGTGGTTTTCATTTTTCTGTTCACACAAATTTACCTAGAAGTTAACTTACCCTCATCTTAAGACATGCCAAATATCCATTCAGTGTATGCCAGATTTGGAGTCCTTATGATTTCCTCTTTTCAGGGATATTTAAATTTTTGATACTGGATTGGATTTGAAATTCAGCGACCATACAAAAAATGAAAAAATTAAATTGCAGTATCTTGGAAATCATTGGTCCGATCAAACTAAAATTTGAAATTTCGGCTTTTCTGGTTATGATTTACCAAGTTTCATTAAAATTTGACAAAAGTAGGGTTTAACTCATTGGGTGAACTGAGGTGGACTGACCCAATCATAATAACAGAAACAAAACAACAACAAAAAATTGCCCAAGAAATGAATTTTTAAAATTTTATCTGACCCCTTTCTTCTAAATATTCCGAATTAACTCTTCTATTTCCACGGAATGGCTACCACCTCATTAAAGACGATTTTATTTTATACTGCTATTTTATACTGTAATCTTTTATCATACACGGTACTCCTTTAAAGATGCACTCTGTAACTTTTCTAGTGTAGAGTTTATCATCTGCTCGTCTTCATGGAGTTGCCATTGCTTTACATGGAATGCTGTAATGATATCTGGCCAAATTACAGGTCAGATTTGCGGAGAGTCACCCCCTCTTGCAGTAGTAATGCGTCAAATTAAATAAAAGCGAGATGAATACGTTTAATGCCATACTGAGGAACTTTCCAGGCAGAGCATTAAAAGTTGCATAAGGCATGTTTAGATAAGAAAATAAATTTGAATCCTTATCTTCTCTGGCGATTAAAGCGCTTGAAAATGAAACCTTCAGTACGAAAGATGGAGTTCTATTTTCTTTTATTACTGACTTATTGTATACATATTTTAACTATATTTAATTTGCTTTTTACTGTAGTGTACTATTGAATCACTGTGTTAAAGTAATTACTCTTGTCAATCAATACATTTTTCTAAGTTATATTCATACCTGTCCTGGTTTGATCCAGAGTTTAGTCCTTATATAAACTTGGCATGGTCCTGGTTTAGTCCTGGTTTAGTGTTGGTTTAGTGTTGGTTTAGTCTTGGTTAATCTTAGTTTAGTCCTGGTTTAGTCTTGGCTTAATCCTGGTTTAGTCTTAGTTTAGTCTTGGTTTATTCCTGGTTTAGTCTTAGTTTAGTCCTGGTTTAGTCTTGGTTTAGTCTTGGTTTAGTCCTGGTGTAGTCTTGGTTTAGTCTTGGTTTAGTCCTGGTTTAGTCTTGGTTTAGTCTTGGTTTAGTTCTGGTTTAGTCCTGGTTTAGTCCTGGTTTAGTCCTGGTTTAGTCTTGGTGTAGTCTTGGTTTCGTCCTGGTTTAGTCTTAATTTAGTCCTGGTTTAGTCTTGGTTTAGTCCTGGTTTAGTCTTAGTTTAGTCCTGGTTTAGTCTTGGTTTAGTCCTGGTTTAGTCTTGGTTTAGTCCTGGTTTAGTCCTGATTTAGTCTTAGTTTAGTCCTGGTTTAGTCTTGGTTAATTCTGGTTTAGTCTTGGTTTAGTCCTGATTTAGTCTTAGTTTAGTCCTGGTTTAGTCTTGGTTTAGTCCTGGTTTAGTCCTGATTTAGTCTTAGTTTAGTCCTGGTTTAGTCTTGGTTTAGTCCTGGTTTAGTCTTAGTTTAGTTTTGGTTTAGTCCTGGTTTACTCCTGGTTTAGTTCTGGATTTAGTCCCAGTTTTGTCCCAAGTTTATGCTCGTATCATTATTCCTGTTGTGGACTTTGATTTAAGTTTGATCCTGGTCTAGTCCTGGTCTAGTTCACATTTATTTCCAGGTTTAGTCCGAGTTTAGCCACAATTTTGGTGTGATGTGTGTGCATGTGTGAAATGCACCAGTAAAAGTAAAAGTGTTGTGTTTGTGTTTCAGCTGAGCAATGAGATGCAGCTGATCATCATGAACAAAGTGAAGAGAGGAGAGCTGTCCATCGACGACGCTCTGAACCAGGCCAGAAAAGACCGCGAGCAGCTGCGCAAACAAAAGAGCTCTGAACAGGTAACGGGGTCATTCAATACAACAGAGTCTTTAAATTAATTTTATTAAAGCCAAAATAGACAAACAGAAAACTATAACTGGCTATAATCCTCCCCAGTTGTAGGAGAATGTTCTGAAGTATAGTTTTAATTTTCTAGGTGATGCAGGTACCACATTGTACCTTTTACATTATACTGATTTATGGACAGTGTTCTGGAGTGACAGATTACATGTACCGGAGTTACGTAATCAGAGTACAAATTATGAGTAACTGTATTCAGTTACAATTACTGTTTAAATGAGTGGTAATTAGATTACTTTGTTGAAATAAATGCATTACACAGCGGTATTTTCCTGTTTTCACATTTCGGGCTATATCCCTTTTTTTTCTTTTTCTTTTCTTTTTTTTTCTTTTTTTTTGGTAATTCCACTCATTGCCAGACACTAAACCAGGTCCAAACCAGGTCTAAACCAAGACTAAACCAGGACTAAACCAGGTCCAAACCAGGTCTAAACCAAGACTAAACCAGGACTAAACCAGGTTTAAACCAGGTCTAAACCAAGACTAAACCAGGACTAAATCAGGTTTAAACCAGGTCTAAAACCAGGTTTAAACCAGGTCTAAAACCAGGTTTAAACCAGGTCTAAAACCAGGTTTAAACCAGGACTAAACCAGGACTAAAACCAGGTTTAAACCAGGTCTAAAACCAGGTTTAAACCAGGACTAAACCAGGACTAAAACCAGGTTTAAACCAGGTCTAAAACCAGGTCCAAACCAGGACTAAACCAGGACTAAATCAGGTCTAAACCAGGTCTAAAACAGAATTTAACAGGACTAAATCATGCTGCATGGACCGTGTCTCATCGTCTTCTATCAATAATATTTTTTTTTGGTTGAGTAAAGTCTGAGCTTTTTATTTTCTTTTATCTTTTATTTACTCACTTTAAGTAATTTAATGGGTTATGTTACAAACTTCATTTTGGGGTATGTAATCTGTAATCTGTAGGGGAATACATTTTTAAAGTCACCTTCCCAACACCATGGACCACAGCAGAGTGGAGATGCATGAAGTTACTTAGCTGGAGTTTTGTGAGTGACTGGACAGTTTAATTTGCCTTTACACATAAACATATGACATTTCATATTACTTCTACTTCTCTACATGTATATAGTAGTTTTTGTGCAAGATCCTAATTGTTTTGAGATCTTTTTCCAACGCTTCAAAGATGTGCCCCCTTTTTAGTGGATTCATATTTAGTTAATGAAGAATTTCTTTAGTCAACTGTTACGGACCCAGGCCTTTAGTTTTATTTGTTTTGTGTGTTCTTAATTATTTTGCTGAGTTCTCCTGACTCCTGCTGTGAGAGCCCTGGCCTGTGATTGGTGGGGCAGGTCTACGCCCACCTCACCTGCAGCCACCGCCCCCTATTTAAGGAGGTTACCAGTACCTGTTCATTTTGTGTTCGTTTTCATGTGGAGTTAAGTTTTGTTTTGTGCCTTTTTTTTGTTTGGTCACTCGATTCTGTTTGTGGTTTAATTTTGGGAACTTGTGGTTTAGTTTTGTGTGTGTCCCTTAGTTTTACCACTTGTTTTGTGTAAGCCTGCGTGACCCGTTTTCTGGCACAAAACTCGTTGTCTGTTGTTTTGTTTCTTAGTTTAAAGTATGTTCTCTATAGTTTAGTCTGTTTTGTTAATTTACCTTTTACACCCCTGTTAATTAAATGTTATTTAATTTATTTCATTTTCCATTTTCCTTGGTTATTTTTGTTACTTCCCTCACCTCAAACGTGTTGGGTCGTAATGTCAACGTAAATTTAAATATGACTGTCCCTTTAAAATCTAGGGGGATGTTGGTAAATTAGTGCTGTTCTTTTGGGGACTTTCTGATTTAAGCCCAGGAGAACTGCTGTAGCTCTCCTCCATGCACACTCTATTCACTTTTATTTCAGTAATCCACTGGTTTACCCAAGGCACCTGCAGATGACAGATTTTACTCTGGGGACAATGAAGTGTAACCTACCTTAAACCATTTAAGGTTCAAAGAGTCTTTATTGTTACCGAGGGCAGTTTCATTCACCAGTGATTCAAAACAGAGACTGTGCACTACATGAACACAGACATGAGCTACAGCAAACAGGTCATGTTTTAATTTGATGTTTGTGTTTTATTGCTCTTAGTTTGATATGTTCTAAAATGGTATGTCATGCAGCATAGTAATTAAAGTAATTAAAAGTCATTTTTCTGGTACATGATGTGGCACCTGTTTGCCTCCAGGGACATGTTATGGCTTTGCCTGAAATGTCCCACAGTATAGCATTAGACTAAACATAGACAAAAACATACATTGTTACTGTAAGCAGGCTTGCTTCTTCACAGATCTGATCTTTGACTTTGACTTTCCGGCTTGAGTTTTCTATGCCATACTATGGAACGTTCTAGGCAAACCAGTACCATCTCCATGGAGATCCTACAACCAAAGATGTTACTTAGTTAGTTAGTAGATCAGGCAAAGTGAACAGGGAGCTGTGAGTGGATGTCCCTGACAACATGTTCAAAAGTTCACACATACTGTATATATAAATGGACATAGCTAACACACTAGCCACCACGTTCCAAATAGGAAGATCACATACGGCTCTTCCGGCTCCTTCAAATAAAATGAAGACTTCAGCAGAGACACTTTGGTGTTTATAAAGAGAGATGTTTGCTAATTTGAAGGCACAATAAATATTACAACAGTGCCACAAACTCAAATATTCTACGTTTAACAATCGGGTAATCTTTACTTTAATTCATTAGAATTTTAATAGGTTGTTCGTTTAATATACTATTTACTATTTTAATAAAGTGACTATTGTCTGTGGCAGGGGTGGGCTATTAATTAGTTGCATTTCTAAAAAGAAGTAATTGTCTTGATGAGCTGGTAAGACTGGTAAGAGTTTATGTTATGACTAAGCAATGAAAAAGTGAGGCTGCCTTACAAAAAAATGTCATAAAAAACACCTCTAAAACAAAAACAATGCAGTTGTAGTCCATGTATGAGGTAAAATTAAGATACATGTTACATATGTTTATTTTGTAATTCCAAATGAGTTTAAAGGGGCCGGTCAGAGTCAACAAAAGTGCCGTATGTGGCCTGGGATCAGGTCTATGGCTTCAAGTTTTACCTGATTTAACCCATACAGAGAATTCATTAACACCAGTTTGTTTCTGTCCACTGAAATTTTGACAACACAAAGCTCCATCAACTGTCATTAAAGAGCTATTATCAGAGGCTATGTCCATTTTTACATACAGTCTATGGGGCTAAACTACAGCAGCAGCAGTTTTTTAAATATGACCACATCGAAATAAGGATATTTTTTTATACATACACTTTATAACCTAAATACTTGCAGCCACTGTGATTTTGTAGTGATTTGTAATATTCTCACCCTAGATCCCAGCTCAGAACGTCACAGTAAGTAACACCTCATAATTACCTTTCCATTGTGTTTGTGTTCTACTTTCTCAAAACCTGTTTGAATTAATCACTAACCCAAGCATTTGTCCTCACAGAACTGTCCTGTTTATGAGCCGTTCTTCTTGTTCTTTTGGTTTAAGCACTCGCATTTCTGTCTGTGTTTGATAATAACAAAACAGGAATGTGACTTGTACTTCTACGTAACTACGAACCAGAAGAGTCCACAGCAAAGATGATCTCCACAGATAATCTCGAAATTACATCAGCGCATTGTGTTTCTTCATTCATGAGACAGTGCAATACCAAAATGTCAAGGGTTTAAAGTATTTCTTAACTTTTAATGTGGAGAGTCTGCCGTTAGCTTGACTCTGTGGAGGTTTTTTTTGCTCTGCCTGAAATATTCCACAGTATAGCTTTACATTTGTATTTAGAAACACACCCATAAAGGTCCCATATTACACAAAATTGACTGTTGTGAACTTTATGACATGGTTTAATGCTGTTACCGCCTCTAAAACAGATCTGGAGTTGTGTTTTGTTTCATTCACACATTTGAGTAACCTTTTATTATTAGTCTGTCTACAACTCCAAAACTCAAAATGCTTTGTCCTACTTTGTGATGTCATGAAGCGGTGGTTTTCAAGTCAATACCTGCCTTTGACCAGTGGCAGAGTTAGTAAACTGCAATGCACTTTTTTTGGTTTTGTTTTATTGTTTTTTTGTTTTGTATTTACTGTATATATTTATTGCCTATTTCTTCCCATTGTTCTTGAGACATGCACATCTCTATTTATTTGAATTATGGTTGATTGAAAACTTAGTTAGGAAGTCAACTAAATAATCAGAGCTGAAAGTAGTTTTAGTTTTAATTTATTGCTACTACAATTACATTTTTGCTTACATCTATACATATGATTGTTATTATTTTTCTCATGAATTTAAATGTAAACTACTTTCATTTAATGTTATATTGAGAGAAAATTAAATTGGGCAATTGGTAGGGGGCCCCTCCAGGTTCGGGGTCCCTGGGCAGCCGCCTACTTTTGCCTAATGGTAACACCGCCTCTGCCTTTGACTTTTAATTCAGTAGAGATTGGCAAATCCAGATCTGAAATTATCCAAATGATTTTAGTGAGGGTGTGCAGAGTTTAAAAACACAGTGGATCACTTTGTGTATTACCACATGTCATCACAAAGTAGAACAGAGTGTTTTCCATTTTGAGGTACTTTTGATGAGGAAACAACATTACAACATACACAGCAAAAAGTGGAGTGTTAAAACTGACTCTCACAGAATCAACTTTAACATTTTCTCAGAGTTTATATGAGTCCAATCTGTTCTAGAGCTAATTTAACATTTTTGAAAATGTTAATTAAGTAACACTGGACCAAAATTCCTGTTTAACCCCGAAATCCAGAGTTATATTAATGTTTTGAGAGTAAACAGATAACACTTTGTAGAGTTATCCTGATTTAGTTAAACAACACACAGAGGTGTTTTATTTTTACTTTATTTGAGTTAATTTAAGATGAAATAATGGACAAAACTGGTTCAAACTGGTCTTCTCTCGCAAGAGTTTGAAGTGGTGAATGGGAGAGCAAAATTAACACTAAGAGAAGTTGAATTAACCTCAACCACATCAACTCTGGCAAATAACCCCAACTCAAACCCGCATTTAACTTTCAAATAGATAAAATAACACTTTTGGTGGTAAAAACAACTCTGAAATATTTTACCCTAAAATTAAAAAAAATTGCTGTGTACAGTAGATTAGGAAATAGCTTAATATGGGCATCTTAAATGTTTCAAATAATCATAATTTAAATTGTGACGCAAATAATTGTTTAATATTCGATGTCTGGGCTGTAGTTGCAGGAGCCGAAGCAGACCCTGTACAACTTCAGTGTTCACAAACATGGACGCTACAGGTGGCAGAAACGTGTTATACAGGTCAGTTCACTTTTTATTTCAACTTTCTGTACATTTGTGCAAATATAACACGTTTGACCTTATAACCCTTTATGTAATCCCTCGTAAAAACATATCTAGGGTTTTTATATATGCATGTCTGTACAATCTTCACCAAACCTGCTCTAATAAGTTGAGAGTTTTAAAGGAACTGTGAGTAAAAATGCTCTAAAACTGAACCCGAGTTGCCAGTGCACATGATTCTCTAATTTTGACTTCATTTAGTGAGATAATACTTGTTGTAAATATAAATTTTTCTGATTATTTTACACCAATCAAGAAGAAATTTATGAAGAAATGTTGAAAAAATATGTTGAAGGTTAGAGGAAGTGCAGGGTATTATTTTAGAGAGTGCCATGCTGATAATATCACACTAGGAAGAATTCTGCATAATTTATTTATGATTTTTTCAACATGGCTTCAACTAAATAACAGTTGTTGTCATGATTTCCAACCAGAAGGTAAATTTTTAAACTAAAAAATGGCCAAACTCAAAATAAAGAATGTAAATTTTTGATGTAAAATCTTAAATATAATGATCATGACTGTGTTTTATTAAAGAAATGAGTCTGTCATAGGCATGTTAACCTGCAGATGGAGAACACATGCAAGGTTTTCTCATTCTCAGTACACAAACAGGCAATGCCCCATGTGCCACAGAGAGGGTTATTTAAGGTTTGAACCAACTTTCATCATTTTTCGTGTTGAAACTAGCAACCCAAATGAGAGACACACACAGTATGAGGCCCAATCTGCTTTCTGATAATTGTCTTGAGAACCAAAACAACTCATTATTTCCCATCAATTTGGCTGTCATCTTTAATTTAACTGTAATTAAAGTCTTCTGTCTTCAAAATGTGACCTAGTTCATTTTAACCAGCTTACAGTTGTCTAAAGAGATTTTTTTTTTTTGAGTTGCCTTGTCACTATCTGCATGTAGATCTGCAATATACAGTTCTGACATGAGAGAGTTAGTGAATCAGCAAATCCTCTCTGCCTGCCCTGAATGAGTGTTCCTGCAGCTAAAGTAGAGAAATACTTGCTTGGTTGTCCAAAAAGAAGGGTGATAAATCAGCAAAAGTCAGTGCACTTCAGGGAAGTGTGGGAAGTCAGGAGCCATGAACCTGGTACGAGTGTTGTAATTATTTTATTGACTTTTTTGTTCCAGTATTGCTGGTTCAATTGAACGTTGAAAAGAAAAAGAAATGGGCTACATTTAATGTCCAAATGGGCGACTTATGGATCCTTTTATTGCTGCTTCAGTGACTGAGTAATACTAATTGTTCAGAGACACGATAAAATATTCTCATTAATGTTCAATAATGGTCAAATCCACCTTTATTTTTTGATCTACGAATAATGTCTATTGACTTGGGTCGTGAAGGTCTGTGACTTTTAAAATATGGGTCACCAGAAAAAAAGTTTGGGAAACACTCATCTAAGCGTATTCTGCTCTGATCAAAAGACATACTGATTTACAATGAGTTAATGACCAGCCTCCCTCATGTCTATGTCCTGTGTGCAGTTTGACTTCAGCACCAAGTTCCTGTGCAGTATTGAGAAGGGCATCGTCAAAAGGCAGCTGCCCTTCTCCATCGTGAAGAGCTGTGATGACGGAGCAGGTTCCAGGTTCTCCATCTCCTTCAGAGGTCACCATGACTATGAGCTGGAGGCCACGTCTATGGAGGACAAGTACAAGGTCTGAACGTAAATCATACCTGCTGGGTCTCAGATGACATCACACTCTATAGTCCAATAATATTTAATACAGGTGGGGGGCAGCTAAAATGAACATTAAACAAGCGCAGTCAGAGAGAGCAACCTGGTCCCCTGTGAGGCATCGGTGGGGACAGTTCATCACCACAGAAGCAGCTTATGAGGAGCCCAGCCCATATTACATGATCGTTATATCCACCATGCAATGTGTGTATGTGTACAGGCCCATGAACATTTGTGTGATATTGGTCACACATGAGAATGTCTGTGTTTACTAGTGTGGAACCAAAATGTCATTTTTCATGAGTTGTGTGTGTGTTAGTTGTGTGACTGTAGATCAGTGTGTTGTGTATCACCAGAAAAACAAGAAACGGAAATTATTTTCATTCCAATTAGAATTTTAACGGCATACACTGAAAGAGGAAGGAACTGTTATAATTATTGATTATCTCGAAAACTATTAATATTTTACTTTACTTTGAGACCGCTCCCGTTGCTCTAGCTCAATCCTTTGAGGAGTTATGACCAAAAACACATATTTGATCTTAGTTACCTTGACCTTCAAGTGACCTTGACTGGTTTCAAGCTGTGTCATCCAGTGTACTCCGGTTATGTGTGTGCCAACTTGTGTGATATTTGGGTGAATATTTTAGGCCGCAGATGGTTCAGAAATTGCCAATCCTTTATAATGGTGTGACCTTTCAATTGACCCGTGCAACCTCAAATGACCTTGGATCATCACCAAACTTTTTTTGCGGCATCAGGCATGGGGGCTTGACCCACATACAAAATTTGGTGACAATTGGTCCATAAATGGCGGAATTATCATGGGTGGACAGACACACAGACACACACAGGGTGAATACAAATCCTGGTCAAAATAAAAGGTAAAAATAAACCCTTGACCATTTAAGCAGGATATTGTTACTATCTTTAAGCATCACTGTGTAACTTTTTGGATGAAAAATCTGCCCTCTGCTGTTTCTATGGAGATACTGTCACAGCATTGCATTAAACACCACCAGGTTGCCTCACAAGTCAAATCTACCACACTGGCTACCACTTAAAAGCAAAAATATGGGATAGACACTTCACTCACCCTGCCCAGTGTGAATATGATGTGTGGTGTGGAAATTGTATGGCATTATCATAATTAAACCATCTCCATGGAAACAAGCAGGTGGTATATTCCCTCCCCAAAACAGAGTTTCTTTAATAATTCTTAGACTTAGACAAAGTTTATTGATCTACAAGGGAAATTATTTGGATAAAGTAGCTCACACATCACAATATAATATAATAACAAAATTCTCCTTCTCCTCCTCTTTGTGTGTCTTCTTCTTGTCTTGTTTCAGATGATGGAATTGGTGAACAAAATAATTTATGGAAACATCTACACGGCTCATGAAGAGGGCAGTGCAGAAACCGCTCAGCCCTCCACAGCGCCGCAGAGTGTCCGAGAGGGGGTACTGCTGCTGCACAGGGGCGGCCTGGCCTCCTTCAGATGGGTCAAGTGGGTATAAAACAGTACACTAAGGTCAAAGTTAATAAGACTTGTAATTTATTTTTATTAGTCTAATGATAACTAGTGTTTAAAATGGGCAGTTCACATTTTGTTAAGTGTTATTATTACTATGCACCAACAAATCCTCTCTTTGTTAAAGTAAAAGTATGTACATTTTTTTGATCTTGTTGACCTGAGTACAGCTGTAGTGATGTACAAGGCCTAGAACACGGGTGGGCAAACTACGGCCCGGGGTCCAAATGCGGCCCTTTAGTCTTTTTAATCTAGCCCGCCAAACTTGAATAAATTATAATAGTAAAAGTTGTAATGCTTTGTAATGATTTTCAGTTGAAATTGAAGCACATTTCCTACATATCCCATGTTATTTTTTTCTCTTATGAGGTGGATTACCAAAACACTCCATCCATCTGCTCCTGGTCCGGCCCTTCCATCAAATTTTAGAAACCTTTGTGGCCCACGAGTCAAAAGTTTGCCCACTCCTGGCCTAGAATCATACGCTCGAGCAAAGAGAGTCAGTATAACCTTAGAACCTTTTTTTTTATTTTTTTATTCACAAATGTTTTATTAAGATTTTACATACTGAAACATAAAATTACATGATAAAAAATACGTAAATAAATAAACTATTAAATAAATAAATACATGCATACATTAAGACCCTCCCCCACCCTAAAACATGCAGTTCACTCAGTTTGAGTTATAATTTCAACATGTCAGAATTCTTTACAATGTGCAAAAAGGGCAACCAAATGTCTTTAAAGTCCTCAAGTTTTCCTTCTCCAACTTCTCCAGTGCTAAATTGCTGAACATTAATTTAATCCACTGGTTTACTTTGGGTCTCTCCATTTCCTTCCAGTTGAGAGCAATAACATGTTTGGCCGGAAATAAATGAAAAACTACAGCTTCTTTCTATTTAAATTAACACTAAAGCTGTTGGGGAAGATGTGCAGTTTACAATCCAGTGCCATCTTACATTCAGTTTTACAGGTGTAATGTAAGTCCTAAACGACCATATGTCCTGCACTAACCTGAATCTGCTGTTGATTGATTGTTTGAAGAACTGACATCTTTAAAAAAATGAAGATAAGAACTAAGAGAAAAAGTGATTGTATTTCTGTTAGAGGGGTTAGTTTATGGAACAACCTGAGTGATGATTTCAAAAAGTCTGACACTGCAGAAGCCTTTAAAAAAAAAAGAGTATAAAGATATACAGCTCTGGAATGAATAAATTATACATCCAGGTTGTGTTTGTTTTAATTTATATTTTGGTCTCTTATATTAACAGTAAGTCACAAGTGAAAATGCAAACTTGCTGCTTTTCTTTCTTGCAATGCTCTCATTGTTCAATAGGGTTTCGTATTATCAGTACTTTTTTAAGGCAAGGCAAGGCAAGTTTATTTGTATAGCACAATTCGTACACAAAGTAATTCAAAGTGCTTTACAGAATAAGAAATACATTAAAATCACAATAAAAACAAATCAAAACATAAATAATCATAAAGATTAAAATTAAAAAAGAGAGACATAAATTGGAGAGAAAAGTGCAGTTTAATTCAGCCTAAACCCTTTCAGTCATGATCTATGGGGTTCTAGTCTATGTTTTGCTTTGTTTTGTTTTGTAGTGCTGCAAAATGACCTTATAAACTACTACTACTACTACTACTATACTACTACTACTACTACTACTACTACTACTACTAAACTGTCTGAACTATCCTTGCGCATAAATTGTGTAACATTTGTGCAAATATAACATGTTTGAGCTTATAACCGTTTATGTAATATTCCCTCGTAAAAACATATCTAGGGTTTTTATATATGCATGTCTGTACAGTCTTCATCAAACCTGCTCTGATTAGTTTAGAGTTTTAAAGGAACTATAAGTAAAAAAGCTTCTAAAATCAACATCTGAATCCGAACTACCAATGCCTTAAAGTGCGTATGACAGATTTGGATCCTTCTCTAATTTTGACTTCATTTGGTGGGGTAATACTTCTTAAATATAAATATAAATTCTTCTCATTATGTTACACCAATCAAGAAGAAATTTATGAAGAAAAGTAGAAAAAAATATGTTGAAGATTACAGGAAGTTCAGAGATCTATTTTAGAGAGTGCCATACTGATAATATCACACTAGGAAGAATTCTGTCCAAAAGTTCAGCATAATGGAAAAAACAAAGATTCTGATACTTTCAACATGACTTCAACTAAATAAAGATGTTTTCTTATATTTTACAAAACAGTTGATGTCAAGATTTCCAACCAGGAGGTAAAATTTTTAAGCAAAAAAAATGGGCAGACTCGAAGAAAAAAATTAAATTTTTGCATAAAATCTTAAATATAGTGATCTAAATGGTGTTTTAGTAAAGTAGTAAGTAGTTCAGTCTGTCATAGGCACCTGCAGATAGAGGACACATACAAGATTTTCTCATTTTCAGTAAATAGACAGAAATGTGCCACAGAGAGAGTTATTTAAGGTTTGAACCAACTTGCAGCATTTCAGCTTTGAAACTGACAACCCAAATGAAAGACACATACAGTAAGAGGCCCATTCTGCTTTCTGATAATCGTCTTGAGAACTAAACTGTCCGAACTGTCCTTGCACATAAATTGTCTCTGTATTTTGGAGTAAATTTTCTCTGTTGTTGAGGTAGATGGATTCTGTTTTAGAATTCACTGCCACTTCCTGTATTTTATTCTTAACTGATGTAAAACTTTGAAACATACTTTCCACAGATACAATACCACCAAACCAAGTCATAGTTAGAAAAAACCTGGAAACCTGTCACGGTGTATTTTAAACATGTCTAAAATGTGTAAACTGGATCTGTATTCTGTGTAGAGCCCTGACTGATTTTGTCTCTCAGGTATGAGGTGCAGCTCCACCCTGGTCAACTGGTTATGAACCCTGTCAAACGCAGAACCACAGCGGATGGAGAGACGGCGCCCCCTGTCTCCACCGTGATTCACCTGTCGGACGGAAACACCACAGTCCAAAAAACGCAAAGCCCAGAGACCTTCAGCCTCATCACCAGCAAAAATGAATACCAGTGAGTCCTGCGTGCTAATGCTAAGTCAATTTTGGTCATGTAGATGTTTGGTCATGTAGCAACACTTGTTAACTTAATTTTTTTTTTAATAAGTCAATGAGCAATAATAAGCCATAATATAACATAATGATAAAAAATTAAAAATCATAAGTGGCCATGATTCAGTTGTAAATAGTGGCATATTTCTGTGACCAATACTTTCTGACTTTTTAGGACAAATTATGATGTTTTAGTCACATTTACTGACAGTAGTTCAGTCAGTAGAGCATTTGTCCATTTATCTGAAGGTTGGCGGTTCAAATCCTGCTCTTGACAACAGGAGGATTGAAATATGCATAAAAAGTCTAGATAAATAACTAATACAAATATATTTAAATCTAATCAAATGAGACATGTTATTCAAGAATGGGTTATAAGTTTGAGTGAGGGCCGTTGTCAAAGCAGGTAAAAATGTCAAAATAGACTATTATCACGCTGATACGCGTTCAGTGACCTTTGTGCACGCCTACTGCCGGTGAATTGTCACTCTGTTGATTGAACTCACGATGGACGAACCGAAGTTGTTTACATAGACTACATCCCTTATAAATTTACTGAAAATATCCTTTTCCGACGTACATCGTCTCATTGATCAACATTGAATCACAGCCCGCTCCAAAGTGGACAACGGACACAGTTTATTTTTTGAAAATTTCACCTACGACTATGAAGGTGAGTGGCTACTAGCTAACATAACTTTACAGTTGCCGATCCGACATACCATCACTCTGATATTGACGCGTTATTGTCAGAGTAGCAGCATTTCCATTTTTTATCAAACGTCCCTGCACTCCGACATTTCTTTATCCTTTGGTCGGAGTGGCAGAATCCTATTGTTGAAGAAAAGGTCCTGGTACTGCGAGTGCAGCCGAGCAGCGGCTACAAGGGACAGATGTGTAAGAATTTGGAACTTTATGAATGAAGAGGTTACGGGGCGTTACCTGACACTGCAGGTGGAAGCGCGCGGTGACACGCATTTGGCTCAAGGCGCAATGATACGGCCAAGCAGAGAAACCACGAAAAACTGAATTGTGTGGCAGTTTAGACATTTTTGTGAATGGACAGGAGCAGGAGAAGACCAGGGCGCACGAGAATGCGCTGTAAAACTCAGTATGTGGCGACAGTGAACCGGTGCCGGGCTCGCAGTCAGATAGAGACACTAAAAAGATCAATGATTTAGGAATCTGGATATTTTCATGAATAAGGGATAAAAGATTAGAATTATACCTGGTCATAGAGGACAGAGCGGCTTACACAGGGACCCAGAAATGCGTAGGTCCCTTATAAACTCATAAAAGTTTATAAAGAGGCGACGGCAGCGCTCATTCTCCTTGTGCGCGCACTTAAAGTTGTGGACTTTTACGCACTCGTTAACCTGGCACCTCCACGCGCTCTCACCTGCAGGAGGTCAGGCGTATGTGGCTCCTCTCGTGCCAACAGAGCAGCGTGCGTAAAGCTCTGCGCGCTCTAATAATAATCTAATAATTTACGCCAAATACCCTCCAATACGGGATGGCGGTTCTGTCTCTTTTTCTCTCTCTCATTCAAGAAGGAACCACACACCCATTCATACGTTCATACACCAGAGTATGCAGACACTGAGGGCAAGGTGGGTTAAGAGTCTTGCTCAAGTCATCTGTGGGAGCTGAAATCACACCGCCAACCTGCCGGTCACTGGATCACCACTCAACCCATGATGTTTTTTTAGTGATGGGCAAATGAGACGGAGCTCCGGAGCACGTCTTGTTCTTTCTGAAACAAATTACTCTGATAAATAATAAGATGAGGGATGTCTCCTTTAAACTTATGCACAAAATTTACCCTACTAACCAATTTATGCTAAAATATATTAAAACTATTAATCCTAACTGCACATTTTGTAAAGAATATCCTGAAACAATCAGTCATCTTTTTTGGAAATGCTCTATTACTAAAACATTTTGGAAGGACTGCTTAAAATTTATCAAAGATCATATAGACCCTAACATTTCATTAAAATTTGAACATATTATTTTTGGTGTACATGAAAAGAATTTAGACCCAAATAAAAGAGTGGTAATTAATTTAATTGTTGTATTTGGCAAATTTTATATTCACAAATGTAAATTCTCACACGCTTCTTTATTTTTTCCTGTTTTAATTAAGCAATTAGAATTATACTTATCTTCTGTCTCTAAAAGTGTAAACAAAAAGCTGTATTGATATAGGAGAGTTGTATGTCCATGAATATTTTTTTTTTACTATGTAACAGTGGCGATTAAGGTTTTCTTACATGTACACCTCCCCCTGGCATTCTGTTTTTTATCTTGTGTGTATATTGTTAAGTTACTTTCTGTATTACAATTTGTCATTTAATAAATACATCAGTGTATCGAAGCATTTCATTGGCTCAGCGAATGTTCCGCTCTGTGATTGGTTCAGAGTGCTTCAGTGTGTTCAGCGCACTTCCGTGGTTTGACAAACTGCTACAGTATAAAAGATGCACCAATATTTCTTAAAAATGTTAGGTAGTGAGGAGTATTGTGTGACGTTAGTGGTGATTTTAGTGACTTTTGGCGATTTTTGGCATTTGTTTAATTTTCGATGGCATCTACAAGTGGAACAAAGTGATCCATGGTTTGGGATCACTTTGATCTAATTCCATCTAACAAGGTCACCTATTTTTTTATTTACAGCTATTTATGTTGCTCTTTACATATTATTTTAAATCATCATCATTATTGTTGTTGTACGGTGTTGCTCTGCACACAAGTATTGTCTTACACTAACAATACTTCATCGATGCTGAGACACCTGCGTGCCAATGGTTAAATTTGTCCACTAGAGGTCAGTGTTTCTCCGAGGCCTCAGACACGTCCAACCATTTGAGATAATATTGCGACTGAGGTGTCAATGCTTCGCGAAGCTCCATTTACCCATCATTAAGTTTTTTATTTTTTTGTTATTTTTTTTTATGTCAAGAGCGGGATTTGAACCACCAACCTTCTGATCAGTGGACAAACACTCTTACCAACTGACCTATTGTCGACCTATTTTGACATTTTTACCTGCTTTGACAATGGCCCTCACTGAAACCTATAACCCATTCTTGAATAACATGTCTCATTTGGTTAGATTTAAGTATATTTTTTATCAGTTATTTATCTTGACGTTTTTATGCATATTTCTAGTCTCCTGCTGCATCTTTAACTGTATGTTGCAACACAGGAATTTTCCCATTGTGGCTGCTTTTATTTTATTACATGTAACCCAAGTTGACCTGTTTTTTTGTCTGTTTGCCTGCAGTTTCAGAATTCCACCACAGGAGGCAGCAAACATCTCCATCTCTGTCAAAAGTGAGCGCGATGCGTGGGTCCAGGCCATCGAAAAACTGTGCACAGACTGGAAAAGAAAATCCAGCGCGGGCGGACCTAGAACTTCACTACGACACACTAGCATAGCAGAGGAGGAGGAGGAGGAGGATAGCGAAACAGAGCAAGAACCGGCTAGCACGGTGGCTAATAACGACGCGGATAATGCAACTTCTGCTAATGTTAACTCAGAACCTATTTACAGTGAAGTATTTAAACCGGTACCAAGGCCTCGCGCGAATGCAGCTGTTCCAAGCTCTTCAAGCGAATTACCATCTGATGATAACACTCTCCCTTACTTCATCCCTCAACCGATCAAACAAAATTCCGTTCCAAATTCAACTATAAACATCAAATCTCCTATCAACGTTCTACCAGCGTCGCCATTTAGTCCCCATTCTACTGTTATCCTAGCACCTGACTCTCCCACTACTCCTACACTCCCACCTCGATTAAGTGACGTGCCAAATTCCAACAGTGATTCGCACCCACAACCTCTAGATCCAGTCTTACCTTCTTCGGCACCTTCTCCTTCTCCTCCTCCTCTACCTCCCCCTGCGTTCTCGGATCCTACTCCTCCTCAGTCCGTCATTCCTCCTCCTCCGATGCCCCCTCCCCTACCCATGAAACCAAAACCGCAGACGAATCTAACCAAGCCCTTCCACTGGGATGTGATTGGTCCAGATAAGGTAATGGATTTTAGGTCTCTAGTCTATTCACATTGATTTCCCAGTATAATGAGATCATTTTATTTTAAAATGTACTAAAACACAATCTGCTAAACTTAAAGAACACATATTATGTCAAATGAACTTTTTTGAGCTGTTCACCATGATATAACATTACTCGCTCATCAAAAACATAACCTTTAGTTGTAATTCACTTAATTCACTCTTTATTAATACTGAAGAAATCACTCTGTTTCAATTTTCCCTGTTTTATGACGTCAAAGGTAGAAGTCCCCAAATCATTACCAGACTTGTTCTGAGTATTTCTGCTGTCAAATCACAACTGTGAATACAACTGCATGCTTGTTTTAACATGCCAACAGCATTGCTTAAATAGCTAGCTTTTCTTTCATGGTATAAATTTCATTGCTGCCAGTAGGACGTGCTAAAATCTAATCCAGATGATGGATCTGTGTACATGTATTCTTTTAAGAACTAAAACATGAAATGCCAAAGCAGTGGTACTTAAGAGCATGTTCAAATGCCAATTACAATACAAACACTGCAAAATATGTGTCCTTTAAACAACATTATACATTTATACTATCGTAATTTCTCTTGACTGTTTTTTATTTATTTGGACTTTCTTACATCAAGGTGAAAATTGTGAACTTTGGGTGAACTGGATGTGGTCTGAGCCAGGAAAAGAATCTCCATGAATCGTTGGCTGTGGTTTCATGCTTGTTAAAATCTGATTCATATCTGATTTCTATGGTCATCATTATTATTATACAGCGCTTTCCCACCTTTAAGACACTCATTTTCCATCAAGGAGCCACTCATCCATTCACAAACACATACATACACCAGTGAACAAAGACACTGGGGGCGAGATGGGTTAAGTGTCTTGCCCAAGGCCACAATGACAGCATTCATTTGTGGGAGCTGGAATTGCACCGCCGACTTGTGTGTCAGTGGATCTGACCGCTCTACCAATAATATAATGTGGAGAGTGGGAATCTAATAACTGACCCTCGGATCAGTGGGCAAACGCTTTACCATCTGAGGTACTGTTCTAGAACTTTAAAAAGCCTTAAAGGACATGCACGCTGCACAGGGTAATGTGAGGAATCAGCAAGAACATGATCAGAAAGAATCTGATCATTTTGCTGTTTACGTTTCATTTTCACAAATCTTTAGCTTCAATATATAATGATAATCATAGTTTAAGTGTGCATGTAACTACAGCCACTGATAGGTCATGTTTAGTCCTGGTTTAATTCTAGGTTAGTCCTGACATGGATTAATCGTAGTTTAGTCCTGGATAATCCCTGAATTGACTAAATTCCTAAATTATTTCCTCTTTGTACAGGTCTCAAAGTCGATCTGGTCCCAGAGTGGGGGTAAGAAGATTGAGATTGACAAGTCGCGTTTGTTCGAACAGTTTGCAGTGAAGAATTCAGGGACCGTACACAGCATCATGGAGCCCATTCACACACAGAACATCATGCTCAACCACAAGATCGCTCATAACTTCAGTGAGTACAGATCCAGGCTATTATTAACCTATGTTTTTTTAATAATTAAAGGTGCACTGTGTATCTTTATAGAATATTCCTCACTATGGCTTTGAATATCCATCTTGCATTTAATGAATTACAGATGTATTTTATAGAGGCTTTGCACCGTCACGTGTCCCCTATGGCAACGGTAACTGCGCCGCCATGACACCGGGCACGCTATGCCATTGACTTCAGTAGCACTGGAGAAACATGGGCAGGTTTTGTTGTGTATTTGGTTGTTCTAGATGCTCTGAAAAGGATAAAATGTTTTTTTTCACTGTTCCTCTGGAAATTACTCATCAGGGAGCTGAAACAAGGGAATTATCGAAAAAAAGGTGCAAGATCAAGGTGCGACTCAACTCGTGCGCCATGTTGATCACAGGAGCCCAGTGCGGGTTCGTTGACTCGTAAACTAGTGCGGGTTTTCCTACATAAATTAATGAAATTTTAGTTCAGTAAATGTGCTTCTTTCATTAAATAGGCTATGAAACAATTTAAATAGCAAATACCTTGATGAAATTTCATGTGTCTTGATGGTACCATTGGAAATCTCTTTGGCGTTTATTTTTGCTAGCCATAATCCGCGTCTTTTTTCCGATAATTCCCTTGTTTGAGCTCCCTGATGAGTAATTTCCAGAAACAAATCGTTTTATCCCGTTCAGAGCGGCTAGAACAGCCAAATACACAGCAAAACTTGCCCATGTTTCTTCGATGCTACTGAAGTCAATGGCATAGCGTGCCCGGTGTCAAGACGGCGTAGGTACCGCTGCCATGGGAGACACGTGACGGTGCAAAGCCTCTATTGCTGATGAAGATACCTTGAAACACACATATTCTTATTGTGAGTAAGGCTTAGCTGGCCTACTGACCTATTGTGGTCACCTTCTTGTTTCCATATAGTTAAATATGTTTAATGTCATACTGTGGAACATTCCAGGCACAGATGAGTGAGGCAGCCAATCTGCACCATCACCCCCCCCATCTGACCACTAACACACCTTCTTGTTTCCATATAGTTAAATATGTTTAATGTCATACTGTGGAACATTCCAGGCACAGCAATAACATCTCTATGGAAACAAGCAGGTGACAAACCATCTACCAGAAATCTTACAAAGAGCAGCTTTAAATACAGCGTATTATTATTTTATTTTCATGGGTGAACGCGTTTATAAGAAATGGTTTCCCAATTATTATTTCTTAAAAGCCAGAAATAATAATAATACTGGTAAAATGTAATGAAAAATACATGTTTTGTTTCCAGTAACACTACCCACTCTATATTAGCATCAATACAAAATACAGAGTTAACCTTAAGAGCGTGACTTAAAAAACACCACCTACCTTCCCTTTTATTAATGTGACGTATGCGATTGTGTTAGTGGTCAGATGGGTGGGGTGATGGTGCAGATTGGCTGCCTCACTCTCATCAGTCTCTCCCAGGGCAGCTGTGGCTACATAAAATCATTTTGAGAAGCTTGTCAAGCGATATACAAGTGTAAAGCATTGTTAGCAGTGTCATTAAAATACTCATTCATCATTTCATTGTGCTCAAAAATCTCAAAACACAAATAGTACATTAACTAAATATTTTACGCATACAGATTAGTTTTAATATGAAAAATGTAAAGTACTCAGCCTGTTCAATTGACATGATAGAAGAGGGGAGCACTGTATTGTAAAAGATAATCTGTCTAAGCAATTTATTCAGTACCACTCTGAAAGTCTGAGAATCTATTGTTGTTATTGTGCGTGATCGTCAGTAGGTGGCAGTGTGTCTCTAGCCCAGCTGCTCTTTTCACTGCCCATACAAACTGCAGCCTTTTTGTCAAGTGGATAATCCTCTGTGCAACTCTCCTCATATATCTTTTCAAATGGATTCACTGAATGTTTGTGGCTTGTACATTTCCAGAGAATAGGTACTTTTTTACAACTTTTGAGGGACTTTGCATAGCTTTGAATTTTATTTGTATAGGGAATATAAGGAGAGCTGTTTGAGTAAATCAGCATCAAACAGACCAATGACATAAATAAAAGATAATGTATATTTTTGTACCCATAGCTAAGGCCTGTCACATATTTTGAAGTGTGATATACTGCTGTTTATGTATACCACAATAACGATAAAACAGGATTATGGGCATGGGCTAGAATACATAAATAAATAAATAGCAGAATAAACACTTTAGTAGTTAGTGACATAGAAGTTATATATTCAAAGTTCTACAGCTTAAATCTTACTGTAGTACTAAAAAAAAAAACACAAAATCCCCCACTAATACAAAGAAAAAGTACAAACAATAAATGCTGACCTCCAAAAGTTATAGTTCCAGCTTTCATTTATTGAACTACAAGTTGATTTAGTATTTTTCGTGACAGGCCTACCCATATTCATAAAGAATTTCACCCTCTGCATTTGTCCCATCCACTGTTCAGACCACAATCTTCATCTGAGTCTGGGTATTAAATAGTTTGATTTCAAAACAGTTCAACAGTTTTCCTTTTGTAGATGGTAACGCATTATCACCATGTTACCTTTTATTGTTTTGAAAATGCTGTATTAGCCTAAAATAAAGTATTACCATGTTTTATAAGTAAGTTTTTATTTATATAACACTTTTGACAGACATATGTCACAAAGACGCTTTACAGAGTATTATTTATTCACTCAATACCTGGAGGTGGTAAACTACTATTGTAGCCACTGATGGAAGTGCGAGTGCCAATCTGCGCCATCGGTCATTCCGAACACCACCAACACTCACGCACACACCACTTTCATACAAGGAAGGTGGGTGAAGTGTCTTGTCTAAGGACACAACAACAGTTTTTGTCACTGGTGCCCCACTGTGGCACCTGGTGTTCCCAGCACTCTCCCATCAAAGTACTAACCAGGCCCGACCTTGCTTAGCTTCTGAGATCTGACAGGATCAGGCTTTGACAAGCTGGTATGGCCAAGTTTCATTTTTGTTTTTGATCTTCTGAGTCCCCCCCCCTTTGTGTTAAGCCACTCCCACTTCAGAGAGCTATCACAACACAATCAGCATGCATCCCACTAATGAAACTACTCTATGCTATGCTTTTCTATATTCATGGAGAAGAATGGGACCATGGGTGACGTAGGCACTGAGGCAGGCATTGAGTCATTGAGCATTGCACAGAATGGCTCAGTGGTTAGAGCAGTCCCTCAATCCAAGGGTAAGAGGATCGATTCCTGCCCTGACCAAGTTCTGTTGTTGTGTCCTTAGGCATAACACATCACCCATATTACCTAGTATGAAAGTGGTGTGTGCGTGAATGATTGGTGGTGGCTGGATGGGCCGATAGCGTAGAATGGTAGCCTTATTTCTGTCATTCAGCCTCAGGGCAGCTGTGGCTACAATAGTATCTTACCACCACTCAGTATGGGGAGAGTGAATAATGATTAGAGTGAAGTGCTTTGAGGGGCTTGTTACAAGTGCAAGGCATTATCAGTATTATTAGAGTCTTACAGCGAACCATAAGGAGGGTTTGGAATAGGGCCCAGGAGAGATTGCAAAAATGCTTCATGCATGGGTGACATCTAAAATCTCTTCAGGCATGTTTTTGATGAGGGGCACAACATTATAACGTGGTAGAAAACTCAAAAAATTGATTTTGCATAATACCCCCTCTTCAAATAAATGCTATTTCAAATTTTTCAAAATCATCCACCCCTGATTTTGCTCCAAACCTGAGCTGATATAGCTGTTTTTTCATCATTTTAATAATTACATTGGTTTTATTCAGTGCACGCCTTTGTAAAGTTTGAATTTTCAGATGAAATGCTAATATCTTCCCTATTATGCCCGCTCCAGCCTTGATGATATCTAGCTCATCGGATCATAGCGCGTTGCTGTGGATGTGCCTAGCTAACGAAGATGCTTATTTACCTGGAGAGCGGCGCTCGTTTGATGACTCAAATGTCGTTGTGCTAATTAAAAGAGCACCTGTGGCTTCCTGTGCCCACTGGGAACGCATTTACATAGGCCAATGGACAGAGCGCGCAACTGCCAATCAATACACAGTCTGGTTTAAGGTCAAATAGGTCTAAATATACTACTACTACTACTATTCCTACTACTACTCATAATACTACTACAGTGTGTGTGACTGCCAATCAATACATGGTCTTTTTCTGCTTGTTTAAAGTGAAATAAGTCTAAATATACTACTACTACTATTACTACTACTACTACTGCTACTACTACTGCTACTATACTACTACTATGGCTACTACTACTACTACTACTATGGTTGATTGATTGATTGATAGCATTTATATAGCGCCTTTCAAGATACCCAAAGCGCTTTACAGTTCATTATTCAGTCACTCCACACTCAGTGGTGGTAATCTACTACTGTAGCCACAGCTGCCCTGGGGCAGACTGACGGAAGTGAGGCTGCCAATCTGCGCCATCGGCCCCTCCTACCACCACCATCACTCAGGCTCACACCACTTTCATAATGGCTACTACTATGGCTACTACTACTACTACTACAGTGTGTGTGACTGCCAATCAATACATGGTCTTATTCTGCTCGTTTAAGGTCAAATAAGTCTAAATATACTACTACTATTACTACTACTACTACGGCTACTACTATGGCTACTAGTACTACTACTACTACTACTACTTCTACTACTACAGTGTGTGTGACTGCCAATCAATACATGGTCTTATTCTGCTCGTTTAACTACTACTGACTACTACTGCTACTACTACTATGGCTACTACTACTACTACTACTACTACTACTACTACTACTACTACTACTACTACTACTACCACTACCACTACCACTACTACAATGGACAGTGTGTTACTGCCAATCAATACACAGTCTGATTCTGTTCGTTGAAGGTCAAATATGTCTAAATATGCTACTACATTACCACTACTACTATGGCTATCACTACTACTACCACCATGGTTACTACCATGATAGTAGACTACTACTACCATATGATATAGACCACTGCAACCATGAATGGTAGAAGTAATACTACTACTATTACTACTAGTACTAACAATACTACTGACTACTACTACTAAAAATCAATGGACAGTTTATGTCATTGTCAATCAATGCAGGATGTGGTAGTTTAAGGTCAAATAGGTCTAAATATACTGCTACTACCCTACTACTACTACTATGGCTATCCCAACTACAACTATGACGACTACTACTGTTACTACTATTGGTACTAGTACTATGGCTACTACTACTACTACTACTACTCTAAACTCAATCAAGGAGAATCAGCGCTTGGTCTGGTTTTCTTGTTAAAAGTAAAATAGCTTTATGTTTTGCTAAATGTAAGGACTACCCCTCATACTATTACTATTACCACCACTACTCCTGCAATAGACTACTACTACTGCATGGCTTAATTTGTTTGGTTTCATCTGTCTTTTTAATAGAAAAGAACCACTTTCATTTGCAGGAAAAGTGTTGATGTTAGGATTTCTGTTCTAAAAAACACAGGTAGAAGACATAGCCCACTCTAATGAATCCATCACTGCAATTGTTAGGCATTGTATACTTGTTTTGTTAGTACTGCTATTGCTACCAATGCTACTGCAAAACTCTAAACCACAAAGTGCACTAGTGTGTCCCTGTACGCAGTGGGAGCAGGTTTAAAAAGGGAAATGGCCAATCTGTGTGTGTGCCAATCAATACAGCCCCTCATGTGACTGTTTTGGACTGTTATCCTGCAAATAGAAGCTGAGCCAAGGTTTTATTACAGGAATCAAAAGGTAAAATCAGTTGATAATGTTGTAAAATATGTGCTTAAATGTTGTTTTCCACACATCAATAATATACTCTATAAGTGAATCTACTTTAAAGGTCCTATATTACGGAAAATTGACTCTTGTGTCAGCGTTAAGCCATGTTAGAATGTTGTTACCTCATTAAAAACATACCTTGAGTTGTGTTTTGTTTCATTTTTATTAGTGTGTTTACGTCTCCAAAACTCAAAATGCTCTATTCCACCTTGTGATGTCATGAAGCGGTAGTTTTCAAGTTAACGGCTATAATTTACGTTTAGTTCAGTAGAGATCGGCAATTCCAGGACTCAAATTATCCAGATGATTCAAGTGAGTGTGTATGGAGTTTAAAAACACAGTGGAGCACTTTATGTATTACCACATGACATCACAAGGTGGAATAGGTTGTTTTCTGTTTGAGAGAAAAAGCAGCCCTGTGTGTTAAACATGTGTGAATGAAACAAAACACAACTCCAGGTTTGTGATGAGGAAACAACATTTTCATATAGATCAGAAAACAGAGTAATATGTGCCCTTTAAAGATGCACTGTGTAACTTTTCTGGTGGAGGATCTGCCTTTTGACCTGCTTCGTTGGAGATGTTATTGCTTTGCCTGGAGTATTCCACAATAAGGCATTAATTGTGTCTATATTCAAGTATTCATGCAGGTGTTTTTATTTCTGAAAAATACTAAAAAACATGTCTTCTTAATCTGAGCGTGGTTGCCTCTCCGCAGGTCTAACTTGGCGAGTTTAATAGCATGTGAAATACTCTAAGCAAAGCAATAACATCTCCATTGGAGCAAGAAAGTGGTGGACCATTCTCCAAAAAAGTTAGCAACTTTCAGACTTGTACTGCTATTATCTGAGCAAGGTCCGACCAGGCAGGTGTTTGTATCGCTAAATATACTTTAAAGCAGGGGTGCTCACAGCATGTGAGCTACTTACAAATTGACGAAGTCATAATGATCTACCTAATACAAAGCCAAGCAAACTGCACCGAAACACTGTTTGCTCCTTGGGTGAGGATAGAATAATGTATATTACTATTTTCTCAGCAGCAGTGGAATTTTACTTTGCCGGTAAGATAGGTGCTAGGTGATATTAGTCCGCCGCTGCCGAGCTTTCTATCAGGAAGAACAACTCACTGCTGCTGCTCAGACAGAAATCCTTCAAATGCAAGTTTGGTTTTACTTTTAAAATTATTCTATTGACACAGACATTTACATGGACAGTCTGGTGTAATAATAGATTTGCTTCAGGTGTTTTGTGGAGTGAGTAAGACTGTTTTTAGTGGCAGGCTAACTATGGCCATTAACATGCACTAGCCTAGGACCAGCGACCTCTGCAAATACAAGGATTGGATGGAATATTTTAAAAAGTGTCTCCACATGTCTCCAAGACTCACTAGGAAATGAGGTCCTATGTCCAAAATTTCGGACTGTCCCTTTAAAGACATGCATTCTTTGTGTGAGCAGGGTCGCCTCTTCACAGATCTAACCAGTACCTCGTCACTGTCTCGTCACTAGGTTTTCTCAAGAGAAGTTTAAAAATAATATCCAGTCATAGAGTAAACGTTAGCAAACTAAGCCAAATACATAACTTTTGTCCAATTACATCTTAATCATCTTGATTTATGTTTAGGAGCTAGCACAGGCAGACTTCAACTGGCATCAAACTAGCTTGGTAACGCAGCTGTTGAGTAAACATCATCACTGTCGAGCAGCTATAGAAGGTTTAGCCTAATATGTTTTTAGAGTATAGAGAGAGAAAGAGGAGGGGAAAGAGAGAGAGAAATAGTGAGTGTGGGGGGAGGGAGAGATATGGCTACAACTATAGACTGTATGTATTTAGGCTACAACACCATCATTTCAGGGAGGCTCCTTGGTGTTGGCTGTTTATTTCCGCAACTTTAATTGAGAAGCGTTCTTACGTTGGCTGTATCACTGATATAGCTACTGTTTCATCTTAATTGTATCCGAATCCGATACTAACATTAGCGACACACATTCGGTAGTAGCTAATCTCATGTTATCTCATATATCAACAGCTAGCCAGAAGAAAGCTACATCATGTTCTACTGTTTACCACCAAAACATCACATCCACCAATGTTCTATGGCTACTATTTCCAGCTAACATGATCACATCCAGCTTAACAATGTATTTTAGTAATACTGCCTACATCGTAAAATAAAGGACAAAAACTTCGCTGCAAACTATAGTCTGTAACTACAAACAGTAGAACACATAGCTTTCTTCTGACTAGCTGTTAATATACACGGCATAACATGGGATTTGCCACCACCATGTGTATCGCTAATGTTTGTATTGGATTCGGATACAATTTAGACAAAAGAGCAGCTAATTAATGTTGTCGAAATAAACAACCAACTTACTGACATTGTGGTGTTTCATCGAAGACAAACCTACACAACATCGACAGTCCAAGCCGTTCCACTGACATACGAAAAATTCCTGGCCGCAGCTCGACACTTCTCTTGAATCGTGCAGTATTCATGTGTTGATGGGGACTAAGGAGTAGAGTGTGTGTACAATTAGTATTTAAGAAGCTGCAGCTGATTTTTACGGTCTGAAAAGTGCGAAAATCTGAATTAATTCATTTTGACACAGTTTGCAGTGGTCCAAAGTTATTCCTCACTTACCTTATGCATTACGAGCATAGCATCCTAATTATTCAGTGGTTAGTTTATAAGCAGTTTTCACAATTTTCAGAGGCCAGAGCTTAGTTTTACATCACGGTAATGCTTACAAAAACTACCATGCTAACAGCACCCTTCCTGAATCTCGAATGATACGACGAACTATAGAAAAAAAAATGTGTATAGCCTCTTTAATAGTTACCTAAACTTGCCACAATTTAAATTTTCTCACGTCACATTATTTTGACATGATAATGAATGTATTTTTTCCAACAACAATGGCTTCCACTTGATGGTAAACAATGCAAATAAGAGTATCTTATCTGTGGATTCTGTGAGTGATTAAGGAAAGATCTCTTTGAGCTTCTCCATCTCCAAAGAGCGAACTGTCAGATGAGCACCTTTTATGTTCTGGCTGAGCTGTGTTGTTGACGTGTTGTTTTAATCTATTTTGTTTCTGTTTTTTTGTGTTTTTTTCACAGATATTTTCCTGAAAAGCTTCCCCGTGGGTCCAGGCGAGCTGAAGGACAGACTCTTCATTGTGAAGAAGGAGGATGGAGGACTGTCTGACGAGCACATCACAGCGCTCAGAAGGTGAGGTCAAAAAGGATCTGTAATGTTTTTGTAGCAGGGATAGTCCAATATGGAGTTTTTCTCTTACTGTTGTTGTAGATATTAGTTTGCCAATATCTACAGTATGTCAAAAGAAAAACATCTGTTGCAAAGTCCACAAATCAACTTATATTTAAAGGTGCATTGTGTAACTTTTTTGGCGGAGGGTCTGTCAAATGCTTTTCTTCATGGAGATGTTATTGTCTAAAATGTTTCATAGTATGGTATTACCATATTTTTTGGACTATAAGGCACACTTAAAATCCTTTTATTTTCTCAAAAATGGATAGTGCGCTTTATAATCTGGTGTACATTATGTATTAATTCTGGTTGTACTTACTGACCTTGAACCAATTTTATGTGGTACACGGCACTCAAAATGTCAAAATGTTTTAATAAGACTTTGGTAAGCTACGAAGCTGCACTGCTTGATGGATTATTGAAGCATTATGGCTACTGTTGTCAGGAGCCCCGCGGAGTAAAGAGGGAGTGAGCTGTTTAAATAATTTATACAAATTTGCCATGTGGTTTTAAGTTTCATTTCTGTAAAATGTAAACAAATGTGCGCAAAGGTGCATTAAACACATTATTACTCAATGTATAATGAAATGAAAAATAGCAAATAAAAAAAGCAAACTTAAATTATGCCACAATCTGCCAATGAATCATGGATTAGTGGTCGTGGATACCTGGGCTAATCAATGTCGTCTGTTTGTTTCTCTTGATGCGCCTCATAATCTGGTGCACCTTATGCCTGAAAACAGATGAGAGAATTCAACATTATTGATATTGCGTGCATTTTCCAGGTATTTTTGAGCTATAAAAGCACTTATAACTGAATAAATGTAAGGTAGAGTTGTTTATTTAGTTTCAGTTTTGTTTCCCACCTCACCTTGCTCCCTTTGCTAAGTCACTCCCCCTTCAGAGCATTATCATAACACAATCATGGTGCGTAGAGTGATCCTGATCCTTGCAAAAACCTGCTAGTTTGTGTTCACTGTCTTTGGAAACACACAGAGGTCAAAAGGATCTATTTTTGTAGTAGAGATAGTCCAATATGAAGTTTTTTTTTCAATCTCCTGCTGTTGTTGTAGATATTAGTTTGCCAATATCTATGTCAAAAGAAAAAAAGTCTGTTGCAAAGTCCACAAATAACCTTTATATCCTCATGGAGACCCAACATGACCAAGTGACAGGTCAGATCTGTCGAGAGGCAATCTTGCTTACAGTCAGAATGCCTGTTTTTCTAGATATTTTTGAGCTGTAAAACCACTTGGACCTGAAAAAATGTAAGGTAGAGCTGTTTAATGTGGTGCTGTGGAACATTCCAAGCAGAGCAATGACATATTCCAGAAACAAGCAGGTGATGAACCCCCAACCAAAAAGTGCACAATGTGTTTTAACACACATATTGTGCTTCACTGCAAAAAAGCTTGGCCAAAATTTAAGATATAAACACTTAAATCTATCAGACAATGACTTAAAAGTAGTACTGTAGTGAAATTACCCTGCTGCATGGACAGATAATTTTACTTGACAAATTACCTTAAAATAAACTACCTCTAGACTAGAATTAAGCAGTCTCAGAAATAGGAGGTAGATAATAAATCTCAAAACAAGATGTAATAGCCTGATATAAGTTTTAGAATCTTGGCCAGTGTTGTGTCTGCTCTGTAGTTATAATCTATGACAACTGTGGATCTTTGTGTTATAATTTGCACATTTTAGATCATAATATCTAAAACGACATAATAAAAGAAATGCTGACTTAAACGTTAGAAAACTGTAGTTCCCAGTGGAGCTGTCGTCGCAGTAAACATCTTTACAACAAGGAGCTGTGACGTTATCAGAACCTCAGATGAACGGCAGCTGAAGTAAATACAGAGCAATGGGCGTGTTTATTTAGTTTCAGTTGTGTTTTTGCCACTCTGAGTCTCACCTCCTTTTGCTCCCTGTGCTATGTCACTCCCCCTTCAGAGTGCTATCACAACACAATCATGGTGGTTAGAGTGATCCTTACAACAACCTGATGCTAGTTTGTGTTCACTGTCTACGGAAACAGAGGTCAAAAAGGTGTGTAATGTTTTTGTAGTAGGGATAGTCCAATATGGAGTTTTTTCAATCTCCTGCTGTGATCTGCCAGTCATAGTTAAAAAAATGTTGCAAGTCCCACAAATTAACTACAAATGAACACTTAGGCTACGTTCAGACTGCAGGGCTTAATGCTTAATTCAGATTTTTTTTGTCAAATGCGATTTTTTTTACTAGGTCGTTCACTTGACTTGTGTGTGATCTCCAGTGTGAACTTTAAACGCCCCAAAAGTAACACAACGTTGTCACATTCAGCGAGCATGATCAGTGATTGTGGAAGTTGCCTAAACGCTGGGCTTGTCTCTCAAAATAAAGTCCAGTTCTTGGTAAAATGGACAGGTTACACATCCACGGCTGCTTCGTTTGTTTGAGTCTTTAGCCTCCTTGTATTTGTCTCGCAGGCTTTTAATTTTTCATTGACATTGGAGCCAGGACGCCTGTAGCCATGCTCAGGCATTTCTTTGGCAATCATTTCAAAAACCGCCCATTTCCGATAAGACTCCTCCAATTTGACGATCCACTTAAATATTAAAAAACTCACTAGCCTCACTTTCCCTCCATTGATGAGACTCTGCGCCTGACGCGTAGGTGGGATGAATGTGACCTGACCGTTGAGACTGAAGTCGCATGTCAAAAGATCGGATATGTATCGGTTTTAGGAGGAAATATCCAAGCGGCCTGGGTTGCATTTGAAAAAATCTGATCTGTGTCATTCAGACTGTCATTAAAAGATCAGATAGAGGTCACACAGGGGCGAAAAAGTCAAATTTGGGTCACTTCAGGCTGCAGTCTGAACATAACCTTACAGACCAGGTATACACATCTGTGGGGTATTAATTGTTAGCACATAACATATTTAAATCATAATGTTACCTTTTACTGTTTTGAAAATGTTGCTTTGTTTTTACCGCTCTGAGTCTCACCTCCTTTTACTCCCTCTGCTATGTCACTACCCCTTCAGAGTGCTATCACAATGCAATAACAGTGGTCCTTGCTCTGCCCAGTGCATGCTTTCATTGTGTCCTTGGGCAAGACTCATCACCGTTTACTCTTCACGTGGGAGTCAGAGGGGCCGATGGTGCAGATGGGTAGCCTTGCTTTGGTCTTTCCCAAGCCATTTCAGTGAATACGCGGCGTGAATGAATAATACAACATAAAGTTCTTGTAAAAGTATCTTGAAAAGTGCTATATATCAAAGAAATTATTAGTGCGACTACTATTGATACTTCTATTAGTAGTACTTCCTTACTTTCTTCTATAAGAGTCAGTTCACAGGTCCTGATTTGCTAGTTTTTATCAATATTATGGACAAAAATGTGCTTTTACTGCAGGGCTGAAAATAAATGTAAATAGACTCTTGTAAGCATGTATATTTAGTACTATTAGATTCAGAACTACTACTACTACTACTACTACTGCTACTACTACTACTACAATGACTACAGTAACGACCTACATTACTCAAAATCCTGCATCTGATTTGTATGCGCGGTGTACGGTGTCTCGTGGAGGTCAAAAAGTGAGTGAGCTGTGGGCGCTGATGTTTTGTTGCTGCCAGGGACAAAACCGCTCCACGTTTTTGAAGATATTCCAGAATATGAAACCTCCATGCTGCAGTTTCACTTTGAAGGCAGTTAAATGAACACAAAATTATGCATTCGTCCCGACTGTTGACCTTTCCTCAAAGCTTGCTTTATTTAAAGGGGAAATAATATCAAAAATTTACTTTGATGAGGTTTAACTATGGTATAATGGTGTTACCGTATCAGTAGCTTACCCAGAGTAGTATTTTGATTGACTTATGGATGTGTGAGTAGTTCTGTTGTCTTGCATTTGAAGCTTGAGTGCCCAGAAAATTTTACCCACCCCCTATCTACTCCCACTGCCCCAATTTGGGTCACACATGTCACAAAGTCAGTTTTTAACAATAAAAACACGTAAACAGAATCTCAGAATATGTTGTGTGATAATGTCATAGCTCCAGGTTCAATGAAATTCCAGGACTCATTCAAATAAGTAAACGCAGATTTGGAAAAAAAAATAAAAATTGAATACCATATTTTTCGGATTATAAATCACTCCGGAGTATAAGTCGCACCAGCCAAAAAAAGTGTAATCAAGAAGAAAAAAACAAGAAGAACAAAAGTCGCTTTTTTGGGGAAAAGCGAACAGAGATAGAACAGAGAACAACAGGCTGTTAACGTCACATATGAACAGTTCTTCAGATAATTATAGCAAAAAACAACAGAACAGAACAAGTTTAACAACTCTCCATCTCATTCCAAATCACTAAATCCACTGAATTCTTCATCCTCGGTGTCACTTGTGAGCAACTCGGCGACCTCCGGAGGTAAATGGAACGCCGCTTGTGCTTCTGCGTCGCTGTCATCAGACTAAGCATCAGTTCCAGTTAGAATTATTCTGGCCTTGCTGAATCCCGACAGGATGGTTTCGGTGTCACTGAAGTCCAGGCTTTGTCGATTCATCCAGTGACTTCCAGGAAAGTTGCATGGTGCATCCTCCCGGTGTCACAAGTTTCTTGCACACTCTAAACTTTATTTCTGCTGCGTGATTACTGTTTTCTGCTGCATGCTTCGCTACTTGCAGCTTGTAATCAGCAAAGTATGATTTTCTGTTTTGAGGACATTAGTGTTCAGTGTTCTCAGTTGTCTTTATAAGTTTGTTTAAATTTAAAGTAATGGTGCGATCGACTGACACGATACTGACAGGACAGAGGGTCTTTCTGCAGGAGACATGCGCAGTAGAGTGAGGTGACAGTGGTACAAGAGGAACAGGAGAAGCAGATACTGATACACAAGCCTAGAGCCTCCCGCAGCTGTCAGTGTGAACATTTTACTATATAAGTCAGACTGGAGTAAAAGTCGCAGGACCACCCAAGCCATGAAAAAAGTTTGACTGTATCGAAAAATACGTCATTTTATTCATTTATTATTTTTTTACCTGGTCAAGAGACACCAGTTTAAACAGGCATAGGAACAATGACATTTAACACGAAAAACACTAAAAACACTAAAATATGGACGGCTAGAATCCCATGCATTTCAATACAACTTTGTAGAGGTGTTAGCCTTTTTATTATGTAACATAACATATAGGGATATTCCAAACCAGATCAATTTACAGGTCTGATCTGCTGAGAGGCAACCCCGCTTTGTTTTTCTAGCTGAGCTTTGAAACCACCTGTTATTGAATACATGTAAGGTAGAGCTATTTAATATCACACTATGGAACATTCCAGGCAGAGCAATGACATATCCATAGAAACAAGCAGGTGACGGACACAAAAACAAGTTTCAAGTTGCATGTTCAGTTCAATTCTAATCAAATGTGGAGCCTGAAATACCAGAACTCAATGTCCTTTGCACTTCAAAACTAACTTCAAACTTCATGAGAATAATTATTGCACTGAAGTCTTACTCTCACCATCACCAGCAGCTGTGGCTACTGAATTAGATTACCACCATCATGTGTTGGAAATGAATGATAATGGATCACTGTGAGAAGCTGAGAAAATGCAATATAATTTTTGGAAATGTATTATTATTTTTTATATTTCTGTGTGAAACGTATGAAAAAGACATGACCTCTCCCTGGTCAGTCATGATTTGTCTTATGAAAGGTGCATTGTGTAACTTTTCTGGTGGAGGCTCCGTCAAATTCTTATCTCCATGGAGACGTTATTTCTTTGTCTGGAATGTTTCACAGTATGGTTTTAAAATTTCTGTCTTCATGGAGACAATACCAGGCCAAATTACAGGTCAGATCTGTGGAGAGGTAAGGTAGAGCTGTTTAATGTCATACTGTGGAACATTCCAGGTAGAGCAATGACGTATCCATAGAAACAAGCAGGTGACGGACCTCCAATGAAAAAGTTACATAGTGCACCTTTAAAAAGATCCTGCAGCAAATTCAAATGACTGAACCTTGAACTAGGGATGGGTATTCGATTAAATTTACTTTATCGATCGTCGAGAGAATTAACGATCAATTTGCGGTTAATCATTAACATTTTTATATTAAAATGATCATTGTTAATAAATAAATAAATAAACTCAACTTTACAACATATAAACCATAACCACTCTAGAGCCACATCAGCCTGTTTGACATTATAATGTGTTTATTGCAGCTTTAACACATTTGTTTACGTTTTACAGAAACGAAACTTAAAACCATGTGGCCATACCACCTTGTCAAAGCCTGAGCTCATCAGATCTCAGGAGCTAAGCAAGGCTGGGCCTGGATAGTACTTGGATGGGAGACCACTGGGAATTCCAGGTGCCACATTGGGGCACCACTGGCCTAAGGACTTGTTGTGGGCCATTAAGGACTCATTGTGTCCTTAGGCAAGACACTTCAAACACTTTGCTTAGTTAGAAAGTGGTGTGTGCGTGAGTGATGGTGGTAGTTGGAGGAACCGATGGTGTAAAGCGCCTTGGGCAACTTGAAAGGCACTATATAAATGCAATGATTAATTAATTAATTAATACTGCATGGCTCATTTGCATAAACTAAAAACGTTGTTCTTAGCTCTTTGCGCAGCTCTTTATTTGTCATTGTCATTTCACTCACTTTATTTATGTTGGTCACTTTATTTATTTTGGCTACTGTTGTGATGAAAAAACTGAAAAGTGTTTGTTTTGGATGCAGGCACTTGCATATGCCGTAAGTGGGACACTGCATATACATGCACCATGACAAAACCGGGATACTAAAAAAACTCGATCATACCCGGGACACTGATGTGCTGTAAACACACTCACTGAGTGGTACAGTGTCTCCAAGGAGCCAGAGACCAAACGTGGGACTGTGAGGTAAAACTCCAGTGTTTGTGCTGTCAGATTCAGCCCTGCCTCCTTACGGTACGCATAGCAACCTACATTCAGTTTGTCGATTAAAAATGAACATGATGGACAAAATTCTTAACAATCAATTATCGATTAGTCGACTAATCATGCCTATCCCTCCTACTGTACCTTGAACGACATTTGATTCATAGCACATCCTTACCTCGTCTCCTTGTTGGGTCTAAACACACTGTCCCACTTCACAGTTTACTTATAGAGCATCAACCTAAACCTTTTAACAGAGAAGCAGTAATAAAACTTTTATCTTAGTGGTTATTTATGGAGATGGACACTATTGACGTCTAGCCTCAGGAGGAATAGCAGAAGGGCAGGTATGTAGTCCTTCATACCACTGGGTTTCAAATCACACCATTGCATAGGCCAATAATATTCAGTACAGATTAGGAATGGACATCACAGCATTATGATATTATCACGATATGGCGAAATATGTGATAATCAATATTTTGCTCATGATATGCTGTTGTTTAAGAACCAAATACATTAAGCAACGATATTTCTTTGTTAAACCACTATCTGTGCAAAGTTATACATGTATTTTAATCATCAAAACAGTGAATATCTCAAGTTTATTGTATCCTTCCACTAAATCGGCAATAGTGCTCTAGTGCGGTCACAAAACAAATTGCTAAAAGTTACCAAACAATACTCGATACAGCAGCTCATGATAACGATACTGTAGCACCAAATTTAGTATCACAGCATATCAATATTTTTATATATATATATATTTTTTATACCTCTAATATTAAGTGGGGTAGCTAAATCTACAATACTGTTAAAGTGTAGATTTTTGGTGTAACAATACAAGTGAGTTAAGAAGTCTGGTTACTAATTGTCATGGGTTAGTCTGTAGCAGCGAAGATGGGAGGCTTCTTTTAGAGTACGAGGCTCCTCCCCAATCAATAAACGCATTCCTCCTTTAATACTGAAAAATCACAAATATGACCATAAACAAATGATCCGCATAATAAAATTATATTAATCATTACGAAAATGGAAAGGCACATGACGTTACTCTTGATGTCACACATGCGCGTCCTACATGTGGCGCCATAGATATAGAATGTTAGACCTCGCGTACAGCATCTTAGTATGAGTTAATACCACTGCCATCTTGGTACCGTGGTTCCACACATTCTGCAACAGACTTGGGAAGAACTTTCTGAAGAATATTTGATGTCTATTGTAGAAAAATTCCATAAGTGTGTTCAACTGTTTTATCTGCCAAAGGTGGACACTTTGATGAATCAAAAGTTTAGAAGATGTTTTGGTCAATAGTAAACGGTAAAAAACTGGAAAAAGTGTGGTGTTCTAAAACTTTTGACCGGGAATGTATATTGGCACCATCGCCTTCCCACGCTGGCTGACTGGATTACTGTATCACACTAATACAATAGAAATGATGAGGTTCAACATTTATGAATGTACCTTTTAGATTTTAGACTGTTATGAAAGTGAAATTAAACACTGAAATCAACCTTTTTTTTGCTATTACCATATTTTTCGGACTACAAGTCGCTCAGGAGTATAAATCGCTCTTTTTTGGGGAAATTTATTTTATAAAATCAGAGACCAGGAACCAACATTTCATCTTGAAAGGCAAGTTCTAGTAATAACAACAGAATAGAGAACAACAGACTGTTAACAAGTTGTTCAGATAATCAATCAATCAGTCAGTCAACAACTTTATTAATCTCAAAGGGCAATTCAGTTCACACTATAGCATACTAACTATAGCATGAACAACAGAACACGTTTACCAAACTTTCCATCTCACTCCAAATCACTAAATCCATTAAATTTTTCATCCTCAGTCACTTTCCAGCATCTCCACAACCTCCGGAGGTAAACGGAGTGCTGCTTCCTCTTCTGTGTAGCTGTCGTTAGACTCAGCTTCAGTTTCAGTTAGAATTATTCTTTCCTTTCTGAATCCCAACTTCGCTGACTCCCAGGAAAGTTGCATGGTGTACCCTTCCAGTTACCGTGAAGCTGTATTCTCCATCCCTGCTTTTTGTCAGTCCCTCACAAGTTTCTCACTCACTTCAAACTTTCTCTCTGCTGCTCGATTACCATTTTCAGCTGCATATTTCACGACTTGCAGCAGGACAGCGGCTCTTTCTGCAGGAGACATGCGTAGAGCCAAGTGACAGGAGTACAGGAGGAACAGGAGCAGCAAATACTGGCATACAAGCCTAGAGCCTCTCATGGCTGTCAGTGTGAAAATTTTAATATATAAGTCGCACCAGAGTAAAAGTCGCAGGAAACACCCAAACCATGAAAAAAAGTCCGACTTATAGTCCGAAAAATATGGTATCTGGTGTTTTAATACTGTACTGTTCCTAGCCCTTTTCTGTTTGCTCTGTGTGTTCAGTGGGCAGCTCATTTTCAAGTGCTACGTAACATCATGCAGGACTGCTCTTTGTGAATTCACTTTTTGAATATTTGTCATGTAAATACAATGCAATTAATAGGGAAAACTGAAACTTTCCACTCATTTTTTAGTATGACGTCACTTCAGAAAACCATCAGTACCTGAAGTTCACTCAGCCACTGGCCTGCAGCACTGTCCTCCTGATCTAATAGAGGGCTTTATTTATTCCATATGAGAAAAAAAGTAATATATATTTTAATACACCGCAGATAGTGAGAGCCAGAGGAGTACAGTGTTGAAAGGGACCACTCCCATCCGGTGCTGAAATATTGATGATGCATGGTGTCTCCAGTGGCGCAGAGCTGGTCTCATGAAAAAGTGAATGGTTTTGGTTGAAAAAAAGAGAAAGAAGGAGAGAAAAAAAGAAGGACCAGAAGGAAGAACAGTTTAGGATGGGTTCAGACTGAGTGCAGCAGAATGGAGAAGATGGCCTCTGTTTTGCACTATAAAAAAGTTTAAAGAAGACCTCAATTGACTTTTCAGAGCTTTTATCCATGTTATAGTTGTTTGCCCTGCTCATTTACCCTCTGAACTTGCGTTTAGAGTGATTCCTGCACGTTTGAGTAGTCTTTATTCTCCTCTATGCAAGACGTTATTGCTCTGATCTACTCCCATTTTCACATCCACTGATCTGTACTTACTTCGTTCTCCAGTTTTATTTTATTGGTCAGTGATATGCGTAAGATTCGTCAACGTCATGCAGTCATTTTGGCACACACCAGGCTATTTTCTTTTATTAAGTTGTTATAGGTGATCAAAATACTCAAAATACAACATAAGGATACACAATTGGAGATTTTAACTACAGCAAACACAGTTACAGTATGTTTTCTTTAAAGGAGACATATTACACAAAAAAATATGTGTTCTCGCAATCCTGTGTTGTCCTGTATTGAGTGCTCAGAAAATTCCACTTTTCACCTACCGCCATCACTGCCCCTTCTCTAAACTTGCATTTAAGTACAAAAAATGTATTTATGACTCACATACGAGGGGTTCAAAAATGTGTATTTTCAACAGTAAAAACATGCACATGAAAACCAGCAGCTTGTTACAGTAAAGCACCACTGTGCAGCTCTGTCAGTTCTTCTGTCAATGGACAAATGGACAAAGATGAATTACAATGAAGTGAATGTAATGATCTACTGTGAGAAAGTGGGCATTTGTCCAATTTAAACCACCTTTCATTTATTTAATTTCACACATTTTGTCGTTATAGTTAGATAATTCTGTTTTCTTGATGTTGTTGTCTCTTGTTTAATGATCACATAACCCATTGTTAATTTAAATATACTTTATTTGTTAATTCATTTCAGTAACATCATACATCCACCTACTTTCCTGTTGCTCTACATCAGGGGTGTCAAACTCATTTTGGTCCGGGGGCCGTATCCAACCTACTTTGATCCCAAAGGGGCCGGATCAGAAAACTCATTGTTATTTTTGGGGTATATATGACATAACTTCTATTACAGAAATATTTTTTAATTGATGAACTCTTTCTTATTATAATATTATGAACAACCTGAAACTTGAAGAAAAATTCAATTTCAACACAATGTTTTAACATGAACTTGTATGTAAACAGGAATAAGTCAGTTTTTCTTGGAAAATCCTGCTCTCAGCGTCCACTTTTCTCATTTTTGACATTTTGCTGATGAGGGTGTCACGATCAACAGTCAAAACGATCGTCCTTTAAGAGCATCTTCATTTGTGCTGCTCTGGTGGGAGGGGCCACGCACAGAGACGCTGGAGACACTGCTCTGTTCAGCGCCACAGAAAATTACCAATATTTTAATAGAAATATAATTAAAATATTTTAGTAGAAAATCACCCAAGGGCCACATTAAAGGTCTTGGAGGGCCGGATCTGGCCCCCGGGCCTTATGTTTGACACCTGTGCTCTCCATGGTGTGGAGACAGAGGAGGGGGCGTGCCTTAAACGGGCCATATTTAAAGTCTCTGGGGGAGGTTGTGGGCCAGATCATGAGGAGGGGAGAAATGGTTTCAGTTCCTTTTTGTTTCATTGTTTTGTGTATTTAGTTTATATATTTTATCATTTCGTTTAGTTTAAACACTTTGTTTTAAAGGAACATAGGCCCTCATAATGCTTGCTTTGAATACTGCTACAGGTACATGTACACCTGTTACCTGGGGAGGTCCTTCCTGCTGGGGAGTGTGTATAAACAGTCTGTTTTAGTCAGTTAGGGAAAAAAGACTTTTGTGCAGCTGGGTGCATGCCTTTGTTGGTTTGTATTTGATTTACATATTTTCAGTTTATTTGTTTGAACACTTTATTTGTGATTAAGTTATTTTGCCAGAAGTCTATTTTAATACATTTTTGTCTGGTCAACAGTGTTGAGAGTAATGTGTTACAAAAGTAATGCATTAGTGTAATGCATTGCTTTTTGCTGTAAAGCCGTAATGCATTACAGAAAAAAAAGTTAGTATTTTCCTCAGTACAAATATCAGCAATGTGAGTTACAATGCATTTTTAACCTGGACTGAAGTGGTGGTTATTTTTGTTTTTCTTCATACAAATTTGCGAGATCAGCAGCAGTGAAATGTTCCATCAGATCAGATCAGATACATAACATCATCGTGAATCACATCAAATGTGTTATTAAAGACCGCCACACTACAGGAGAATATGCCCGATTTTGGGTGCAAGTTTCTTCTCCGTTTGAGGAGGTGTGACCGGACTTTTGTCTTTGTGTTTGATTTTGAAGCTGCTGCGCTCCTCATATGTGTGTGGTGTCAGTGTAACACTGAGCTTCTCTGTCAGATCATAACCACAAAACATCAGCCACTTACAATAACAGCCAATAAAACAGAGCGTCAGGGGCAGACTTAGTGACGGACAAAGAGGCACAACATGCAAACTCAGGAAATAGCAAAAAATAATTATTCCTCACGTCTAGTAAAGCTGTAAATTTAAAATGCAGCGTCTCGTGAGAGTAGTTCCTCACATGTGTCTGTTTACATCCACACAGCGCACGGATCGAGGTAAAGCTGAGGATTAGCGATAGTGACTACTTCTACTTCCTGTTCAGCTCAGTCAGATACCACATCACCTTCCACTGGATATGTAAAAGTTAATTTCATAGTTTTCGATAAGTCTTTTAAATGTGCAGATATGTAAGTTCACATTTTTACAGTGTAGAATCAAAAACACTTGGCGTTCCTCTCTCTCTGTCTGTAGTTTCTGTCCAATAGAGTAAGAGGAAGTACATGAGGGTGCAAAGGTCAAAAAGGAAAAATGTGCTTCGCAAAAGAACTGATCAATAATTTAAAATGGGACTAAAAGTGTGAAGGTACCATATGTGTGTTTATGGTGTATGTTCCATGTGCAGCATTTCAGATACAAGAGTTGCATGTTTGACTAGATTTCATTGCTTTGACATTGACACTTGTTTATTCATAAGTTAGATTCAAAATAAAATAAATAACATGTATAATTCATGTTTTGCAATGCAGTGAATTCTAAATAAAGTACTGCCGGTTTATAACTATGGAAGGTCAGACTCATGTGACCTTTAAGTCATGTTTTTAAGTTAAAAACAGCTGCCTTTTACCTTTAGTTCAGTAGAGATTGGCAATTCCAGGACTGAAATTATCCACATGATTCTAATGAAGGTGTGTGCTGCACTGGTGGCTGGTGGTACACTTCTTTTGGGGGGTGCCTAAGCCAAAATTATAACTATATATTGTAAATATATGTATTCTATATAGGCTAAATAGTATTCTAATGAATGCCAGAAACAGGCAATCATTTTGGTCACTTAATAAGTGCATCTTCAACATGGCAAGTTTGAAGAGACAATTCCAAGTTCATGTTTGTGGTCTGACCAAATGAATACAGTTTCTTGTCAAGATTATAATTCAATACAAAGGTAAGGTGTTATACTATGCTGAATTTGTGAAAACAAAAAATAATTAAAAAAAAAAAATTGGAAGAAGTACCTGCAGTGCTCGTGTTTCTTTGGTGCCTTCATATTTTACCTTTAAAACACTGAACGTTCTGTACACTCTGAAAGCATCAAGGTCTGCTCTTGAAAACGTTATTTTTGCTTTTTATGCCGATATTAAAACTCATTACTGCGGACCTGTCAATGGAACACAACGCTCAGTGATATTTTACTTTGGAGAACAGGCTGGAAGTATATTTGGAGCTGCTGACCACACAATAATGCTGTTTTTTTTTTTTTTTTTATCTCAGAAGTATATACATGATTACCACTCATCTTCGTCACGTCATGTCTAGGATTAAATTAAATGTATGAAGTTCTCCTGTGTTTTTGAAGTCATCACCTCAACTTCAGTACAATTTCTTTCTCTTTCCCCATTTGTTTTGTAGGTTCACAGATAGTTGTTTTGAACACTCTATGATGATAAAGATGAAAAACTGGACTCAGGATTAGTAAATTATTAAAGCTGCATTGCATATCTTTTCTGGTGTAAGGCCCCGCAAATGCTTTTCTTCATGAACTGCTTTATTGCTTTGTCTGGAATGTTTCACAATATGGTATTAAACCTTTCTATCTTCATGTAGACCAAACCAGACCAAGTTACAGGTCAGGGGCCTCGTTTATAAAAAAAAACTGCATAGGAGTTGTTCTAAACTAGCCACGCAAAATCCAAATTTAGAAAACCCACCACATGCACTGAACCACGCAATCTTTGCTTTATAGATCCCACCTGCAGTTAGAATTTGGGCACGTAAACCCACGTCACGTCACGCCCTCGCCACACCTCCACACCTCACCATAAAAGGAGCATGTAAAGTGACCGGTGAATGAGATTTCCCTAAACATGAGCCAGTAATCAATGGGTTTGACCGAGACACGCGGGACAGAGAGGGAGACGGATGCAGCACCACAAGACTTTAACAAGGTTTAACAAATAAATACAAAACTAAAAGTGACAACAATGACTCATCTGTTCATTTAATAATATTTCATAATATTTAGGCTGCACATCTTTGCAGTAAAGCCAGTGTGTTTTCTTGCGGTTTCAAGAGTTTTATCGCTATATTTTAAAGTCTGCCTATGATGTGTGTGTGGACTGGCCCTGTTTATGCACTTATACTAGAAGAAGCGAGCACGTGGGGTTCTGGAAAGGAAGTGAGGGATGGCTACGAGGATATGTGGACACAGATTTAGCACGTAACACATCAGATACCAATCAGGCGCTGTTATTCTGCCAATAAAATTCCACATGAAACATCCAAAATGCTAACCTCTGTGAGTGCGCGGGTCTGGGTTTGATCTCTGTGAGTGCGGGTCTGGGTTTGATCTCTGTGAGTGCGGGTCTGGGTTTGATCTCTGTGAGTGCGGGTCTGGGTTTGACCTCTGTGAGTGCGGGTCTGGGTTTGATCTCTGTGAGTGCGGGTCTGGGTTTGACCTCTGTGAGTGCGGGTCTGGGTTTGACCTCTGTGAGTGCCCGGGTCTGGGTGTGACCTCTGTGAGTGCGTGGGCCTGGGTTGGGGTGGGCACGGGCATTATTCTGTTCTTCATACTGTCAGAGAACAGCTCTCATTTCCAAGAGTTCCCATTACACACAAATGTAGGGAATATTTAGGGTTCGGGTCAGGTTCGGACAGTAGGCTTCTTTGTGTGCGCAGACTCAGGTGACTCTTGTGCTCGGTGCATAAAGACTAAAGTGTTAAAGTTGCGTTCATTAAATTAAAAGGCTAGGGAACGGCTACGTTTATATGATGACGCAAAAGCGGTGTTTAGACAAGTGTTTTCGGGAGGAAATCTGTGTGCATACAGTGAAGCAAAAGTGTGTGGAATTGGATTAGGTATGCATGCCAGGAGGCTCGGTGGTGACGCTCGGTGGTGATGTATGTGATGTAAACGTGTACGCGACGTGAGCAGATCATACCAGAATTTTGCATCTTGGGCAGTGTACGGAAACACTACGGCAGAGAGTATTCAACTTTTCCACTCTGGAGGGTGGTTTCAAATATTTGCATTTTTAAGCCCCAAAAACGCTGTCACAGTCTAAACAAAAGGCACTTCCAATACAATATTTTGTTGTTTTTACCTGCAGGCGTTCTCGTGTAAACAGACCCTAAATATGTTTTTCTGTGTTTTCCAGGTACGTTCCGACCATAGACGACGTGGAGATGTACAGATCGCACAAGGGCCCAGTGTCGGAGCTGCACGTGGTGGACCAGTACATGATGGAGGTGGGTTTCTCAGAGCTCCTCTCAAACACAGGAGACACACAGAGGCTGATGGGCAGTGACAGCAGCAGAGCAGGGCTGGGGTCACTGTGAGTACAACACACAGGACTCTACTGTACTCAGGGCATATGAAGTCCTCACCTTCAAACTATTTCGGAAAAGTAAAGTGTAAATGTGTTCTGGTGCAGAAAAATAACAAGTCATTGCTTTTCATTTATTTCATTTCATATACTTTATTTTTTTAACCTGGCAATTTCATGAATGTACTTTAACAAAAATACAGTTAAAAGTGCATTGTGTAACTTTTCTGGTGGAGGGACCGGCAAATGGTTTTCTTCATGGAGATGTCACGGCTTTCTCTGGAATGTTTCACAGTATGGCATTAAACCTTTCTACCTTCATGGAGACCCAACCAGACCAAGTTACAGGTCAGATCTGTGGAGAGGCAACCCCGATCACAGTCTGAATGCTTGTTTTTCTAGGTATTTTTGAGTTATAAAACCACTTGCAACTCAATAAATAAAAAGTGGAGCTGTTTAATGTCACAGTGTGGAACATTTTAGGCAGAGCAATGACATCTCCAGAGCAACAAGCAGGTGATGGACCCCCAATCAAAAAGTTAGTGCACCTTTAAGACAACACATGAGTTAACCAGGAGTCCTGCAAAAACAATACTGCAAAATTCAGTGGCATACATTTCATTATTATGCACAAAATTAAAACTTTAGGTTACTTTTGTAACCCCGGTTCTCTGAGTAGCATGAGTGAGACGTTGGCACCCCATATAAATGCCATGGGTACGACGTCGCCTGTCATTCAATAAGCACACCTCTTCTCGCTTCACCCCAGCAGCAAGAAGGGTAGTCTGGTGAAACATCTCACTCATGCTACTCAGAGAACCGGGGTTACGAAAGTAACCTAAAGTTCTCTTTCATAGCATTTGTTTCGATGTCTTACTATGGGATATGGAGACTCCCGTATTGCCAGACAAGCTTATTGCTGTGACAAAAATGCCAGCCAAGGCCCCTGAGAGAGCCAAAGCTCAGGGCACGTCTCCAGAGGAACCCACACTGAGGACAGCATGGGACAGTCTATAAAACCTTGTCAGTCTATAAAACCTTGCAAAAGTCAAGCGAGCTGACCAACTCGCTGCAGCACAGATGTCCTGGATAGACACACCCCTGAAATAGGCCCATGAGGTGGCTTAGCCCCTGGTAGAATGGGCCCGAAGACCAACTGGGACTTGAAGGCCTGCAGTGGAATAAGCCAAAGAATTGGCCTCCACAATCCAGTGGGAAAATCTCTCTTTAGAAACAGGTTTTCCCCTGCGGGGTTTAGCCCAGGACACAAAGAGCTGATCCACCTGTCGAAATGATCTGATCCTTTCAACATAGGCACTCAAAGCTCGGACTGGGCATAACCTCTGCTGCTCAGTAGATGTGTGGGGAGGAGGCTGAAAAGCATCCACATCCACTCTGGTACAGGCGCCAACAACCTTTGGAGTAAAGGCTGGATTGGGGCGCAGGGTCACCCTGAGATTATCAGAGCTGAATCGCATACAAGCGGGATGCACTGACAGAGCATGAATGTCACTGACATGTTTGGCAGTGGCTAAGGCCACCAGCAAAATAGTCTTTAGTGACAGCATCTTCAGGTCAATGTCTCCCAGTGGCTCAAAGGGATGGACACTGAGAGCCTGAAGCACAACAGCCAGGTCCCATGAGGGAGACAGTCCATATTAGTGACAAGCGGTGTTCCCTCACCCTGAGAAGAGAGGGGGGAATCAACGCCAGACGAGGAAAAGCATAAAGTAGCTTTCGGTACCACTCGTGGGAGAGCGCGTCCACCCCCAACGGCACACGCTGTCCGTGTAGGGAGAAGAACAGCGGACAATGCGCATTCTCCATCGATGCAAACAGGTCCACTGACGCGCGGCCAAACCTGATCCAAATCTGCTCCACCACGTGTGGATTCAGATGCCATTACCCGTACAGGGGATTGCCCCTGGATAGAAGATCTGCGCCAACATTCAGGATGCCTGGTACATGTGTCGCTCTCAGAGAGAGAAGATGCACAGTGCTCCACATCAGAAGCTTGCCTGACTGGATCGGGACAGTGCGCACAGAGGGCAGAGTTGGGATACCTCTTATCGGTCCGGGTTTTTCCGAGGTTTTCAGAGAAATAAAGAACTGCGCCTCGGCTCTGTGCCTGGGTGCGACAGTTGGAATTTTATTCCTGAACAATGTGTGTTTGTGCTTGTGAGACGTGTGTGGTGCGGAATGGTCCAACACGTGAACAATGTCTCTCAGTCTCCTGGTCAGGACACTTGGGGAACACACCGAGTCCAGACCAAACATTGGAGGGCACACAACACCGGGGAAAACCTCCCATGGCACACTGGCAGCGACAGGGACATGTGAACCTAGAACTGTGCCGTCCCTGCCTAAAAGCAGTGGCTTGGACTGCTAAGACGCCTCTTCCTCCTACTCAGGGGCTGCAATGCGCTCAGTGGCGTTGGAGCAGCTTGAGTGGCACGGGGGCCCGTAGTTTTCTTCAGCCACACGAGTCTGACCACCTGGGGGCCAGCCGGTAATGCGGCAGGGGCCTGTGGCGTTGGTCATCACGGTGCGCGGAAAGCGGACCGCGAGCAGACCTGGCCCCCGCCTGAGTCAAGTTTGACCATGGGGCCCTCTGGGCAGGCATCCTGCAAGGAAGACAGAGTATAAGGGCCTCGTCTTCCTGCTTCTTGGCTTCGCACCTCTGTTGCATAGAAGCAAGCGCGGAGCCGAAAATCCCCTCCGGGACGACCGGTATGTCAAAAATGTCCTCCCTCTTTTTGTCGGACAGATTGGTCAAATTCAACCACCTAGCCCTCTCCTGTAGCACCAACATGGCCATACATTTGCTCACAGCCTGCACAGCACAACTTTGGACACGTAGGCAAATGTCAGAGACAGTGGTAATGTCGTCCCATGCCGTGGGGTTTGGGACGTTAGCCATGTCCTCAAAGCTTGGTAGGCAGTCAACATGGAGGTGACGTTAAGAGCTCTAACAGACAAAGCTGCCGCTTTGTAGGCTCTCTCAGTCATGGCGGACTGGAAGCGGTCGTCTTTAGAAGGGTGAGTGGATGATCTGGTGGACGTGGCTGAGAGCTTCAGATGAAGGTTGGCCGGCACCATCTGGGTCATACTGAGCTTGTCCATATCGACAAAATCCAAGGAAGAAGCTCCCAAAATGGGGTTCTTGCTGGAGTATGGGCAGCCTTTCCAAGAGACTGACACTTCTTCAAGTAGCTCCAGGAAGACCGGGAGAAGCTGCCGTGCTGACCATTTGGCTTTGGGTAATTTCTTCCCCTCATAACGGGAGCGGGGAGCCTCCGCCACAACAGGTGGCCAGGGGATGTCCAACCTCTCAGCCGCGTGTTTACACATGTCATGCAGGTTGACACTGAGCGGTGGCTGTGCAGCCCCACCATCATCCTTGGCCTGAGTCACAAGCAGGGAATCTTGGCACTGGCCCGGCGAAACGAAGGAGGAAGAGTCCTTGTCATCCTCTGAAACCAGGCACTCCTCTCCAAAAGATTCGTCCTCCTCATAATCCAGGAGGAGCTGTTCATGTTCGAGAGGGTGTAGCAGGTTTAGCGTCCAGCTCCAACTCCGACTCAGCGGCGTGGGGCCTGGGTCCGTCTGAGCAGCTGCTCCGAGCTGGTGTGCTGCGGTAGCGAGCTCACTCAGAGCAGGGTCCTGCTCCTAGAAGCTAGCTTGGCGGGCAAGACAGTGAAGGCACGAGCCAGGATTCTGTACCACGGCTCTGGCATGTTCCAGCCCAAGACAAGCCGAGCAGACCTGGTGTGTGTCTTTGCTTGAGATCTTATTCCCTCAAGTGCAGAGCCGGGTGCTATTCATCTCTGTGGTGGGAGAGAGCTTTGCAGCTGTAGCCATGGTCGCTAACTGGTGGGGTAGCAAGCACGGTAAATTAGCTTGGTGTAACTAGCTGTGAAACAAACACAAAGATTGTTAACACAGGTCCGTCCTGTATGGTGGCAGGAGGTCCTGTCTATATCAGCTAACACAAAGGCTACTAGTACAAACAAATTACTGACACGAAAGAGACACACACACACACACAACAGACATAAATCTCCAGCAGAGACCGATATTAGTTTAGCCCCACCAGCCATCTAAATATGCACGAAAAATATATACATAAAGTTTTGTTTGAATACTTCCAAAGAGGGTACTCCAAAAATATTCATGGTAACAATCTGATAACCACTTATTTGTATTAAGTCATCTTGTAGCAGTAAATAAATCACCAGTATTTAATTAAGTACTGAAAAATATAAAAGATAAAAAATATACAAAGAAAGAAAGAGATTAGATGTGAAAATGTGACTGATACAAATCCTTCTGTGTGGGGTTACTCAAGGTACTGTACTTGTGTGTGTTTCAAGTGTCAGCATTTTTACTTCCTCCAGTCTCACCCTGCTCCTTCAGAAGCAGCCCGGTTTGACCTGAGCACACACCTGCAGCGCCGCGTCTTATTTCTCTTTCCTCGCTTCCTTCTCCTTGATTCCTCTCCTCGATCCTCCCATTTTTCAGCTGTCAATCAAATGTATACATTCTGTCAATTGGACAAAAATCAACATTTCTCCAGTTGTCAGAATACATTTTTATTTTGAAAGGTTTACAAGCTCATAAAATAATAAAATAGAAAAATAAGTGTGTGTGTGTGAGTATATGTGTGTGTGTGTGTGTGTGTGTGAGACCATATGTGAAACCTGAATGACACCATTGTCATTCTTGTTCCACGCCCACGATATCGTACTGTGAGACTTGGATATTGTTACACCCCTAATGAAGATAGAAAAGTTTAATGCCATACTGTGAAACATTTTAGACAAAGCAATAACATCATTGAGAAAACAAAGCACCTTTAAACAAGTTCAGAAGAACTGACAAAAGACTGAAATCTGAGCTGACAAACTAATACAAGAATCACACTTTGGAGCATGTTTATACAGATCTAAACTACAGGGTTATGCAGAATAAAGCCCCATTTTATGCAGAATAAAGCCCTATTCACACGGGATAAGTACAACCTGGAGACGTCTGGTAATTTGCAAATTACCGCCTGACCTCTGTGTTCACACAGATTTGCACGGGATAAGCAAAGTCTGTAAATTACTCTATTTTACTGACATTGAAAGAGAAAAGAACGCGGAAAGAAAAGTAAGAGATAGAAAAGGCACAATTACAACAACAAACACTGAGATGCAGATTCAAGCTGGACTAGTATTATCACCAGACGTCTGTGTTTGGCGAAATATAGTAAGTAATTTGCGGCAGAATTTTTACTTCTGTGAACTACAAATTACAGACATGGAGCATTCGCACAAGATTAAAATCTCAGGCATCCTCTGCAATTATTACAAATCACCAAAGGTCCACAGGTCAAACTAATTCTGTGCGAATGGTTAAGACAAGATGTTTTATAAAACTTACACTTAGACAAACTTTATTGTTCCACAAGGAAATGATTTGGACACAGTACCTCACATATCACAATATAATATAATAACAAAGAGAACAAAATATATAAATTGTAACAATAAATTGTAAATAAGTAGCCACAAAGAGCAAGAGACTCGTGTAAAATAAGACATAATTATATAAATGTAAATGCACAAGTCAAAATAAAATAGAAAAATAAGTAATAAAATATAAAATGTCCTTATACAAAAGCTTTATACAAGAGGTCAAAGGAAGATGATATGATGATTGACAGGCCATAAGGTTACCTGTTTTATAAGGGTGAGTTGTTGTACAGTTGTAGGGAGTATTATCTGTTACATAAGGGTCAATTGTTGTACAGTTGTAGGGAGTATTATCTGTTACATAACGGTGAGCTGTTGTACAGTTGTAGGGAGCATTATCTGTTACATAAAGGTGAGTTGTTGTACAGTTGTAGGGAGTATTATCTGTTACAGCAGGTTGAGTTGTTGTACAGTTGTAGAGAGTTTATCGTTTGACTCTTTAAGATTATAATGTTGTTACTTCATCAGTGTGTGTGTGTGTGTCTGTGTGTGTGTGTGTGTGTGTGCGTGTGCGTGTGCGTGTGCGTGTGCGTGTGTGTGTGTGTGTGTGTGTGTGTGTGTGTGTGAGGCTCATGTAATAAATATTAAAGCACTCCTCCTCATTCACACTGAGGCTGTTTATCTCTGCACATGGTACATTTCTGACACAGGAGCAGCCGGAGCAACCCACAAGCCCTTTAGGCAACATTTGACTGGCCAAAGAGACGATTATTTCATTATTATTATGTCGGTGATAGAGACTAAAATGTTTTAAATTCTCCTGAACAAAAAAATCACATGATATCAAACTGAAATGAGCTAAAACATACCTGCAAATGTCTGGGTTGAGCTTTAAGTATCACTCTAAAAGTGAATGGAAAGTCAAATTTATTGTAAACATGTAGAAATAACACATTATACACATACACATATATCAAAAATGACGTCAAGTCTTTTTTGTTTGTTTATTTATCAGCTTTTTGTTGCTTTTTGACAGTATTATAACTGGTACATACTGTATTTTTGGGACAATAAGTCGCACTTTTTTCATGGTTTGGGTGTTTCTTGCGACTTATACTTTGGTGCGACTTATATATTCAAATTTTCACACTGACAGACGCAAGACACTTCACTCTACTGTGCATGTCTCCTGCAGAAAGAGCCTCTGTCCTGTCTGTATCATGTCAGTCGATCACACCATTACTTCTGTACCACTGAAAATTTAAACAAACTTATAAAGACAACTGAGAAGACTGAACACAAATGCCCCCCCAAAAAATCGAAATTTTGCAGATTACAAACTGCAAGTAGGGAAATTATGCAGCTAGTAATCAAGCAGCAGAAAGAAAGTTTGGAGTGAGCGAGAAACTGACACCAGGAGGATGCATGATTCAACTTTCCTGGAAGTCACTGGATGCATCGACAAAGCCTGGACTTCAGTGACACCGAAACCATCCTGTCGGGATTCAGAAAGGCTGAAATAATTCTAACTGGAACTGATGCTGAGTCTGACGACAGCCCCGGAGGTCATGAAGTTGCTTAAAAGTGACATCGAGGATGAAGAATTCAATAGATTTAGTGATTTGGAGTGAGATGGAGAGTTTGGTCAACTTGTTCTGTTCTGTTGTTTATGCTATAGTTATCTGAAGAACTGTTCATATGTGACGTTAACAGTCTGTTGTTCTCTTTTCAGTTATTACTAGAACTTGCCTTGAAGATGAAATATCAATTCCTGGTCTCTGATTTTATAAAATAAATTTCCCCCAAAAAGTGCGACTTATAGTCCTGTGTAACTTATATATGTTTTTTTCTTCTTTATTACACATTTTTTGACTGGTGCAACTCAAAGTCCATGGAGATGTTATTGCTTTGCCTAAAATGTTGCACGATAATTAATTCAACTTAAAATTAAATCTGTCTTGTATTTTTCACTTACAGGTGTTTTATTGATGAAAAAATGCCTTGAGAAACATGCATTCTTACTGTGAGTGCAATCACCTCTCCACAGATCTGACCTGTAATTTGGCCTAAAAGGGTCACTAACTTATCTGTTGTTGTTTAACGTCATATTGCGGTACAATCCAGGCAAAGCAGCATCTCCATATAGACAAGCATGTAGCATATTCTCTGCCAGAAAAGTTACATAGTAGATCTTTAATTCTTAAAACACTGTTGTGAGATTTAACCCATGTTCTAATGCTGTTACCTCCTCAAAAACAGACCTGGAGTTGTGTTTTGTTTCATTCACACTGATTTGACTAATCCTGGTTTATAAGTCTGTCTACATCCCCAAAGCTCTGTTCCACCTTGTGATGTCATAGCAGTAGTTTTCAAGTCAGCAGCTCCCCTTAACTTTTGTTCAGAGATTAGCAATTAAAGGTCTGAAATTATCCACTGTGGAACATTCTATAAAGCCAAAGCCATAACATCTCCATGAAGACAAGTAAACCCTTAACACACCCGTAAAAAGGTAAATATAATTAACTTTATACTTGAATTTATTCAGAAAAATTGCCCCAAATATTCCAGATAAAAGTCGTACTCATGTTAAAAGCCCTGCACGCCCATTTAGTGTAATTTGTGCAGCTCTCCTTGGAGACGTGAATAAAACAGTGACCTTAAACTGCTTTTATCATTCATCAGAAAGGCTTCGTTTGGTAATTTGATTATAACAGTTGTTCTGTATTCTGCAGCTCTTGGCTTTTAAATGTGCACAGGTACCCATATTGGAAAAACGTGAGGGCCAACATTTGACAGAAGAGTGAAAGCACAACTACTAAACTAAAACAGGAATCTTATACATTTCAGGACATGCTGGTCTGAACTACAGGGTTAGCAGTTTTTATAATAAGACCCTACAGAGGCAGAGAATATTTTGTTCTTTGTAGAGGATACCTTGCCTGCAGAAAACACAGTCTTCACTACTTTTCAAAGATGCGAGTCTGGTCTCTGTTGAATCACCCTGAGTTCAGATGACCGTGATTGACAAGTGGATTAGCCAATCACAGACGTGCATGGGCTGTCTGTATTAAAACAAAAAGGGCTGCTTATGTGGACAAAAAAATAAACTAAAAAATATATATATCACAGGAGACTGAAAAACATCAACTTTCTGCAGAATTAATGAGCGAAGCACTAAACATCTGCAGTGGGTGAAGTTTGATTTTGTTCTAAATGATGATTGAAAACCAGATACTAATCAGTACTACAAGCAGTATCAAAACTACATACTCATTTGAAGGTGTACTGTGTAACTTTTCGATTGGGGAGTCTGTCACCTGCTTGGAATGTTCCACAGTATGACATTAAACAACTCTTCTTTACATGTATTAAATTACAGGTGGTTTTATAGCTCAGAAATACCTAGAAAAACAGGTGTTCTGACTGTGAGTGGGGTCGCCTCTCCACAGATCTGACCTGTAACTTGGTCTGGTTTGGTCTCCATGAAGATAGAAAGGTTTAATATCATGCTGTGAAACATTCCAGATAAAGCAATAACATCTCCTTGGAGGAAAGCAAAGACGGACCCTCCACAAGAAAAGTTACACAATTTGCATGTATGAATATTAGAAAAAAAAAATAACATAACTGGATAAAATTGAACCTTTCCTGAGCAGTTTCATCATGTACGACCACATGGTAATAAACAAATACTATTACTTGTGTTTAAAATCACAACATTGTCTAAAAAAGATCTTTTAAAATTATAATTTAGGTATCAAAACCTGTATCAAGTCTATTTTTTAATATTTTGTTTGAAATTTCAGTGTTGTATCAACAGTAGTTTGGATGGTACTGTTGTTACTGTATAAAAATACTAAGACACACAGTATAGGACCAGCCAGGCAAGAGGATACCTGCATAGTTTTAGCCTTTGATGATCAAATTCTTGCAGCCCTAGTTTGGACATGTATATATTAACTGGTGTCGTAAGTGACACGGCCATGATAAATTTTAGTTTGGGTTTTAATCACGTTAGAGATATAATAACATTAACAACAGCCTCATAACATGGCTATGCCAACAGGACTATGTGCAAATACAGAGCATGTCAGGTGGAGCATGTGCACTAAACTTAAATACTTAAATACATCCAATATAGTGCACATAAACAAATCATTATCATAGTGATCTACATTAACTTACATTTAATACTACTTATTACTATTGGTAGCACTACTTGTACCACTTACTATTAGTCTAATTACCACTACTTGTACCACTCTAAATGCCACTAAATCCTGCTATAAGTTGTACTAAATAAATCAAGTAGTACCCACTACTACTACCACTGTTAGTCCAACTATCACTTCTTGCCCTATAAGTACTGCTATTAGTTATACTGTGTGTACCAGTAAGTATCAGGATAATTACCAGCCAAAGTACTGGTGAGTACCTTACTTACCACTCTAAGTACTTCTGTAAGTACCATCCTAAGTACCACTGTAAGTACCTCAGTAACTAAAACTGTAATTATCAGCCTAATAACTACTAACTACTGCTATAAGTACCTGGTATGTGCCGGACCCTGTTTGAAAGTACTATCAAATATGTTTTATAATTCATTTGAAATATGTGTGTACACAAATTCATAGGATAAACATTGAAAAAAAAAAAAAAGCAGCAGATTAACGTTTTTCCCCATTTGAAGCAACACAGTGAATTCTCATTAGCTTTGCACAGAAAAGGCAGTCAACACCTGAGAATGTAATTATGTTAAACCCAGTGACTAATGTTACACAATTTTAGCCTGAAAGGAATCAAATTAGTGCTGTTAGCTTGGCGTAGCATCGGCGCGATCTGCTAAGCCTTCATTAGAAATTCAAAAATGTGTTCAGAAATCAGACGAGCAAAAAGGAGACTTGGTCTAGACAAAAAACAGATTAACATATAAATATCCCATATATTAAAGGTAGATTATGTAACTTTTCTTATCGCAGTCTCTATGAGGATGTTATTGCTTTGAAATGTTCAACAGTATGTCCTTAAAGGTCCATATATGATATTTTCTGATCTGTTGTTTCATCATCAAAAACCTGGAGATGTGTTTTGTTTCATTCACACATGTTTGACACACAAACCCTGCATATTTAGCCTGAGTTCTTTTCTCACACTGAAAATGCTCTGTTCCACCTTGTGATGTCATGCGGTAATACAGGAAGTGCTTGTGTTTTTAAACTCCTCACACCTTCACTAGAATCATTTGATAATTTCAGCTCTGGAATTGACATTTCTACTGAACTAAAAGTGAAAAGGAGCTGTTAAAAGGCCACTAAACACCAAAATCACATTTTTCTAATGATTAGCTGTGTAAAATAGAAATGTATACCTATCCCTAGTCTTATTTTAATGCGTATTTGATTAAAATCGGACTTCTGGGTCAAAGGTCGTGTCTGCAGCAGCCTCTTTAGGATCAACTACGGCCAGTACATTGAAATTTTTGGGTTGGATTAACGACTGCCAGTGAGTCAGATGCAGGTTATTACGTGACGAGCACAGAGACTGACGGGCGGCAACTGAGGAGCCCCTCTCAGCCCCACCCCTACCTGGCACCGCCGGGCACCGCGATGTCCCGCCGTGTCTGGAGAAAAGGGAAATGGCATGATCCAAGCACAAATGTCCGCTCTTTTTCTAAGTCCAGAGCTCACCGGTCCACGCCATGTTGGAAGTTGTGGCTATCAGTCGGCTGTCAATCATCGCTCTAGAGCCCACCCCACACCCACTCCCCTAACCCACCGGGCACCACCCCTCAGATTCTGCTTGGGGCGGAGTAAAGCTTCAGGTGGGTGTTTAATAGCTCTTTGAATTAAAAACACCTCTTCGTGACATCACAAGGTGGAACAGAGCATTTTGAGCTTTGCGGATGTAGACAGACTAATAATAAAGAGCTGCTCAAACGTGTGAATGAAACAAAACACAAGTCCAGGTCTGTTTTTGATGAGATAACAACATTCTTACATGACTCAAAGATCAAAAGAGTCCGTTTTGTGTAATAAAGGATTTAGCACTAGGAGACAAGAAGGTAAATTAGCCAAGTCAGATCTGTGGAAAGACGACCCGGCTCATAGTAAGAAAGCAAGATTTTCAGTGTATTTGCGAGTAGTAAAAACACCTGTAACTGAATGCATGCAAAAAGGGTCATTCTAATGCCATACTGTGGAACATTCCAGGCAAACCATCTGATATGATGACATAATTTTCTAATGAATTTTCAAAAACTAAAAAGTAAAATCCATAATTGTCGGGCCTTCTAATTTATATTTTTGACTAGGCCCATGAACTTTATATAAGACCAGACACAATTTTACATTAACAAGAGACAACAACAGAGCCCCTTGTTTCAAATATTCATATTATAAACATGTAGTTGTGATGTCACCTGGTACACATGGGGCCTTTAATCAATGGATTTTAAAGTAACTGTATTCGGAAGACAATGTACAATGGATTTTAAAATAACTCTTTCAATTTTTAGGTCCTGTATTACACAAAATTGACTCTTGTGCTCTGTAAGTCCTGTTCTAAAACTGTTACCTCCTCAAAAACAGATTTGGAGTTGTGTTTTTTTTCATTCACACATGTTTGAGTAATGCTTTATTATTAGTCTGTCTACATCTCCAAAGCTCAAAATGCTCTGTTCCACCTTGTGATGTCAAGGAGCTACATTTTACCTTTTGTTCAGTAGAGTTTGGCAATTCCAGGGTCGGTGATAGGAGAATACCGTATTTTCTGGGCTATTGGGCAATCCAGAGCGCCCTATACACGAATCCGCAGCTCATGCAAACAGGCACGGAGCAGACAATGACCACGCAGCGAAAAACACCCACAGCCACACTCATCACTCCACGCCGACGAGGAATAGAACGGAGGAACGAACCGAAAAAGCGAGTGCAATGTGCCACTTCTGGCCACAACTGAACAACTGAGTCACTGCGAACACGCCGACAATCCAGTGGTCCCAGACAGCACCCTCCCTACACGCCACAACTGAACAAAGCCCAGAGTCACCGTGAACGCACCAAACTAAGTCCCACTGACCATCTAACTGTTGTATTTCGTTTAAAGTCGTTTTTTTAAAGTTCAAAAATAGACCATTCTATGACAGTGCGTCTTATAATCCAGAGCGCCCTATAGTGCGGAAAATATGGTACTTTAAAAATGTATTTAGTTAGAAAACATCCACATTAGAATGTATTTTGTAATGTATTCTGATACATGGTCCAATCAGAGTGCTGTATTCAGAATACTTTTAAATTGAGTCACATTTAACTTATAGTGTAAAAATTCAACATATGATTAAAAACAACTTTATGTTTGTTTCACTGTTATGCATTTCCTGTCACTCATTTGAGAAGGAAAAATCGCACTTGCACACACCAGGAGACCTCTGTTTTCATTTTTCTCACTAATTCTATGCAGTTTGAAGACTAAATTGTGAGATCCCATACCACAATGTAGTCCTCCGATTGTAGAAAAGTAACTGTATTCTGAATACCAACAAATACTAGAATACAGTTCCTTAAAATTATTATTAAGAAGACATATTATTGGTACATGGATCCAGTTACTTCCCAGCTCTGTCCAGGGCTGAAATGATCCAAATGATTCTAGTTAAGGTGTATGGAGTTTAAAAACACAATGGAGCACTTCCACATGACATCACAAGGTGGAACAGTGTTTTCTGATTGAGAGAAAAACTAAATATGCAGGGTTTGTGTGAATGAAACAAAATACACATCTGATTGTGATGAGGAAACAACAATATAAGATTTGAAAATAGTGTAATTTAGATCTTTTAATCAGTGGATTTTTATTTGAAAGACAAAGTACAAGGAATTTCAAAATAACTCTTTCAATCTTTAACATTTTCTTTTTCATTTTTGGTTACTTTTTACCTTTTTTGCATAATTTCTCTGCAGAAGTGTGAACGCTGAGAAGGAAATCAGATTACTCACACAGATGCAACTGTTTACACGATCTATAACTGCAGAAATCAGATAACGGGCAGATGTTTGGTGTACATGGACATAGGCAGTGTGAAAAGCCCCGGAGCGTGATTGGAGAGACTTACAGTGATTTATTGAAGGTTAGCGTTCAGTGAAAGGTCGGCAGCTTCAGACAATCGTTTTACTGTCTGCACAGAGACTCCACGCGCATCCTGGTTTGATCCCGGTTAAGTCCTACTATAGACTTTATTCACTTTGCTTTTAATAGAGTTTTTATTTCTGCTCATTAGTATCTTGTTAGTTCAAACTAACTAACTTCATTTTATACTAATTCACTTTGAATGAACCGCTTACAAGTATGTGAATCTGCAGTTAACCAATATGAGGAAAAAAAAAACGATGATTTGCTTTACCACATTACCCTCGTGTACAAGTATGTATGGTTGGTAGTGTACCAGTCAACAGTATAAAAATGTGCTGCTGACCACGAAGAGTGATGTAGAATCTTCACCTTGTTTTTCTCTGAGAAAGAGTCAGCAGTCACCTCCAGTCTCTCTCTCTCTCATGCTAGAAATCTAGTGCTAATAATGGAGTCAGACTTGAACTTGAACAGCCACATCAACTCAATAACATCTGCAACTTTTTAGCATTTAAAATAACAAAAATCACAGGTGTACTGTCTAAAGCACACTTGGAGAGACTTATCCATGGGTTTATCTCCAGTAGGTTAGAGTACTCTCCAAATGAGCTGTGAGACGTTGCAGAACATCCAGAACGCTGCAGCTCGGGTCCTGACTTGAACTAGGAAGTACGAGCACATGCGTCTTGTACTCAGGTCTACCTGTGAGACTTTAAAGCAGCTCTGCTTGTACAAGTCTCTCCATGGCTGAGCACCAAAGTACATCTGTGACATGTTAGTCCCATATGAGCGGCCTCCTGCTGGTGCCCAGAGTCAGGACTAAACACGGGGAGTGAGAGTTTCAGATTCATGTGGCTACAACCTAGAACAGTCTTCCTGAACATGTGAGACAGACTCTACTTACTCTACTTACTCTCTACTTACGATGTTTAAATCCAGGCTCACTAAACAGTTCTGTTTAGCTGCATATAACTGAAAGGTTTTTTTATTCTTCACTTTTCTCATTCAATGTTAATTTTATGATCGTTGTAAAGCACTGAATTACTTTGTGTGTGAATCGTGCTATACAAATAAAGTCTCCTTGCCTCTGTGTGTTGCAGATGTGTAACATCCCGTACCTGAGTGTTCAACTGGACCTGCTCCTGACTCTGAGAGAACTCCCTGTATCTATGAACGACCTGCAGCCGGTCAGTTTAATACACGTACTACTACTACTACTACTACTACTACTACTAGTACTACTACTACCACTACTACTACTACTAGCATTACTACTGTTACAACAAGTACTACTATTATTATTACTTTTACAAATACTACTACTCCTCCTGAGTCTGAGAGAACTCCCTGTATCTATGAACGACCTGCAGCCGGTCAGTTTAATACACGTACTACTACTACTACTACTACTACTACTACTAGTACTACTACTACTACACTACTACTACTACTACTACTAGCATTACTACTGTTACAACAGTACTACTATTATTATTACTTTTACAAATACTACTACTCCTCCTGAGTCTGAGAGAACTCCCTGTATCTATGAACGACCTGCAGCCGGTCAGTTTAATACACATACTACTACTACTACTACTACTACTACTACTACTACTACTACACTACTACTACTACTAGCATTACTACTGTTACAACAAGTACTACTATTATTATTACTTTTACAAATACTACTACTCCTCCTGAGTCTGAGAGAACTCCCTGTATCTATGAACGACCTGCAGCCGGTCAGTTTAATACACATACTACTACTACTACTACTACTACTACTACTACTACTACTACTACTACTACTAGCATTACTACTGTTACAACAAGTACTACTATTATTATTACTTTTACAAATACTACTACTCCTCCTGAGTCTGAGAGAACTCCCTGTATCTATGAACGACCTGCAGCCGGTCAGTACACATACTACTACTACTACTACTACTACTACTACTAGTACTACTACTACCACCACTACTACTACTACTAGCATTACTACTGTTACAACAAGTACTACTATTATTATTACTTTTACAAATACTACTACTCCTCCTGAGTCTGAGAGAACTCCCTGTATCTATGAACGACCTGCAGCCGGTCAGTTTAATACACATATTACTACTACTACTACTACTACTACTACTACTAGCATTACTACTGTTACAACAAGTTACTACTATTATTATTACTGTTACAAATACTACTACTACTCCTGACTCTGAGAGAGCTCCTTGTGTCTATGAACGACCTGCAGTCGATCAGTTTAATACACATACTACTTCTACCTCTACTACTACTACTGTACTACTACTACTACTACTACTACTACTACTACTACTACTGTTACTAAAACTACTACTATTACTGTTACTCTTACTAATACTACTACTACTTCTCCTGACTCCAAGCGAGCTCCCTGTGTCTATGAAAGACCTGCAGACAGTCAGGTAAATGTGTTACTACTACTACTACTACTACTACTACTACTACTACTACTACTACTACTACTCCTACCACTACCACTGTTACAACGACTACTACCATTATTATTACTGTTATTAATACTACTGCTCCTCCTGACTCTTGAGAGAGCCCCCTGTGTCTATGAAAGACCTGCAGCTGGTCATGTACTGCTGCTACTACTACTACTACTACTACTACTACTACTACTACTACTACCACTACTACTATTACTACTACTACTACTACTACTTCTACTACTATTACTACTACCACTACTACTACTACTACTACTACTAATACTACTGGTACTGTTACTGCTACTATTATTACTACTATTACAACAACTGCTACCTCTATTGCTTCTACTACTGCTGTAGCTGTGGCTGGTTTAATTATCTTCTAAAATAAGCAGAAACTTGTCAAAACTTCTATATTAAAGTCAGTTTAGCTCCTTTTCCAGCGTAAAAACTCTTACTGGCAGACACTACAACTAAAGACAAAACATGAAAGTAATAATGTGACTGCTGAAGCTTCAGAATAGGATTTTTTTCCACAAATAAGAGCAAACTGACATAAACAACAAAGCTCTCTCCTCTGCTTTAGTTTTATATTTGAAGAGACGGAGCAAGGATTTCTACTCTGTTGGTGTTTTGTTAAGAATCAAATAAGACCATACACTGCACTTACTGCTGCTACCACTACTATTACTACTAGTAGCAGTAGCACTGCTACTACTGCTACTATTACTAGTAAGTAAGTCTTCATTTATATAGCACTTTTCACAGACATTTTTTGTCACAAAGATGCTTTACAGAGCATTATTCAGTCACTCTATACCTGATGATGGTAAGCTACTATTGTAGCCACAGCTGCCCTGGGGCAGACTGACAGAAGCTCGGCTGCCATGCCAATCGGCGCCATCGGTCTCTCCGACCACCATCACTCACACACACACCACTTTCATACTAGGCAATGTGGGTGAAGTGCCTTGCCTAAGGACACAATGATTGAACTGATTGTATTTAACTGACCTTAACTATCAACTGTTCATGGAGACCTATGTAGCATGTTCCTGAGGAAACCCATCCAGACACGGGGATTGAACCCAGAACTTTCTTGCTGTGAGGCATGAGTGTTAGCCACTCAGCCACCGTGCCACTACTTCTGCTGTGATGGTTTTAGGTCAAACAATTGTTGATCATCTGGCCATGAAAAACCTAAGAAGCTGATTGTAAAAGTATTCATTTGAGTGGACTCTTTCAGTATTTGTGTCTTTTTTTATTAAAATATTTTCCTAAAATAACTAGGAACTAGTCCAGAGTTTCAAATTCAAGTGAATGTCGCTCCTTTTTGCAGTGCATAAACATATTCATGAGTGAAAAACAGGACTTTTTCCACAAATGCGAGCAAAGGGACATAAATAACAAAGCTTTCTCCTCTGGTTACTTGTACATTTGAAGTGATGGAGGAGGTATTGCGATTCTGTTTGGTGTTTTGTTAAGAGTCTTCAAATCAGGAGATCCTGGAGGGCCACTTTGAGACCTCACTTCGCCATGGCGACGCAGACACTGGCACATCTTAATCAAATCAAGTCCCCCTTTTGTCGTGGGTGTAAAACAGGAACAGACTTTCTCCTCATCAAATGCCCCGCAGTAAAAAGCACTTAGAGCTTTTCACGTATAAACTGGAAATCAAAAACTAATCTGTGTTCGCTTAAAACAAAACAAACTGTAAATAAATTCTACTTTAAAAATACAAAAGCTTTAGAAAACATGTAATAATTCAGAGTTTTAACAGCTGCTCTTACAGCCTTACAGCACACAGAGAAAGCCTGATCTCATCTGATCTCTGAAGCTATGCAGAGTTGTACTCTTAGGCAACGCACTTCACCCATCTTGCCTAGTGTGAATGTGCTGTGTGTGCAGTGATTGGTGATGGTTTAAGGGGCTGATGGTGCAGATAGGCAGCCACATTTCTGTCTACCCCAGAACAACTGTGACCACCAGGAGTACGCTTATAATGTGCTTTTTAAAAAAATTACAAATCTGTACTTTAACCATAGACTATAAATATAAATGGACATTAAATGGAGCTAACGTGCTAGCCGTATTCCAGACATGGATCTAAAATAAAATTGGCCCAGAAACAATTCAACCATAGAGCACAATGCATTTTTTGGGAATTAAAACTGCCTGTGTTCTAACAGGGCATCCACAACTTTCACAAAGGTCAAATTTTGTGTGGATTCTTTTCTATTTTCACAACATAAACTTTTTTAAATGTTTAAATCCTCAAAGTGCCTAAAAGTGATCTTTGTAAGACTTAGCCTCACCCCACTCTGAGCCCTCACTCGCTCTGCTCTAGCAGCTCTTGCTCTGATTGGTCCAAACGCTCCACGCCGTGCATGTTACAGACGTCACACGGGTGGGTGGAGTTAGCTACATTGAGGAAGCAAATGCAGAGGAAAAATTTGTTTTTGGGCCCATGCACCAATGAACACAGACCACTGAAAACTATATGACAACATCTTGGGTTCACATTCAGATACATACATTAGAATATTGTCTCCCCTCTCTCTGTAACTGCTGTTGTGAGCCTTGTCATCTTGATCTTAAAATATATTAACCCACTCTACATGTTTGTTTGTTTTTCACAGTTTTGTTCGTCAAAAAAATCCTATTTATAATATAGAGCCTGGCTCCAAATTCGCCCCTGAAACCGTGCACATCATAGAGCTTCATTTGAGTGGTGCTGAGCACTATGGGTGACGTCACTCACTGAGTCAACTTTTTTATTCTGTCCATGACTTGAACAGATGAGTTTTACTACATTTCATCTGTTGAAGGTTCTCAAAGTGATTGTGGTGGTAGCCATAGGTGCCCTGGGGCAGACTGACGCAAGTGAGGCTGCCATTTTACACCATCTGCCATTCTGACTACCACCAACACTCACAAACCACATTCATGCAAGGTGAGATGGATGAAGTGTCTTGCCTAAGGACACAGTGACAGTTTCCACTAGTCAGAGCTGCTGCTCCACTGTGGCACCTGCTATTCTCAGAGGTCTCCCATCCAAATACTAACCAGGACTGGCCTTTGTTTTAGAGCTCAGACACTTCAGACATTTGCCATGTTGACATGAGAGCTTTAATTGCAAATTAAACTTATTAAATTCTGAATAAAAATTAATTCTTCTTTTAAAAAGACCATGTAAACATTTCATTCCTAATGAGAATGATGAATTAAACTTAATTCAGAAGTATGTGTGTGATTTATTACAATTTTAAAGCCAAATTAATTTATCCCTCGATCATGTAAATGTTTATTCTTCTTAAAACTAATTCTGGTCATTCAGCGCATGCTCAGTGGGTCGCCCTTCTGACTCAATGACACACTGCAAGATGGTGACCCAGAGCAATCACTGGTCTCAAACAGAAACTATTTTTTTGCACAGGAAGAACATACAAGTATATACATACTAATAATGAAAAGAGTGGACGGCAGAAAACGTAAAAAAATGTGGGAGTGGGCTGAGGTAGAGCAACCATTGACTGAGTTTGTCTTCTTCCTCCCTTCTCCGACACTGTTCCCTTCTCCTCCTCAGCCGACAGACGTAAAGCGTGATGAGAGAATTCTTAAGTTGCTGCTTCATTATCTGCAACAAAAGTTTGGATCCTGTTTGTGTCCGTGGCGTAACGACAGACTGAGATGAGAAAAAAGCTGATAGTAGTTGAAGTGTGTGTTTTCTTCCGGTAGACATAAATATGTTCACATTCCTGTCCAATCAGAACCCTTTGCCACTCCCAGATGTTCAGCAGAATTAAATAAAAGCGATATAACATGTTTTCTATGTAAACCTCAATTTGGTAAACTTCGAATGAGAATACTTTAATTCCAAACTATTTACCATATTTTTTGAACTATAAGTCGCACCAGCCAAAAAATCGTAATGAAGAAGAAAAAACATATATAAGTCGCACTTTTTGGGGGAAATTTATTCCATAAAATCAGAGACCAGGAACTGACAATTCATCTTGAAAGGCAAGTTCTAGTAATAACAACAGAACAGAGAACAACAGACTGTTAACGTCACATATGAACAGTTCTTCAGATAACTATGGCATAAACAACAGAACAGAACAAGTTTGAACAAACTCTCCATCTCACTCCAGATCACTAAATCTGAATGAATTCTTCATCATTGAGCAACTTTTGAGCAACTCTGTAACCTCTGGAGATAAATGGAGCGCTGCTTCCTCTCCTGCGTTGCATCAGTTCGTTTGAATTATACTGGCCTTTCTGAATCCCAAAATATGATTTTCTTTTTGGGGGCATTTGTGTTCAGTCTTCTCAGTTGTCTGTCTACAGAAGTAATGGTGTGTTCGCAGTAGAGCCAAGTAACAGTGGTACAGGAGTAATAGAAGAAGCAGATACTGACACACAAGACTAGAGCCTCTAGTGGCTGTCAGTGTCAACAATTTTAATATATAAGTCACACTGGAGTCGCAGGAAACACCCAAACCATGAAAAAATGTGCGACTTATAGTCAGAAAAATATGGTAATTAAGAACAATTAATTTGGAAATAAAAAACATCATGTAAACATGGCCCTTGACAAACAGGCCTGGCCACAAAAGTGACTTCTAGTTTAACATAAAACTCCAAATTTGGTACTTGTGACTTTTGTATTATCTGTTTATTTTCTGGTAAAAACAGTCCCAGATATATCCATGTAGTGAAAATATTACCACAGTCTCACAAACTTGTCATTTTATTTTCATATATATATATATTTTTTAAACGATCTTGTCTGAAACTTCCGCTCTTTCAGCTCCACTGCTCCGGCCCTAATCTCTCGCGTGCAAATGAAGAGAAACAAGAGGCAAAAGCTGGGTGGCGCGCTTCATTGAGTAGAGCAGTCATTTTTCACTGTCTTAGCGCACAGCCAAACATATTGTGAACTGTCGAGAAGGCTCCAAATGATAGATAAGCTATTTCATTACGCTTAGTGTTTGCAGCCTACACGCTCGTACTTAATAAAAAAGTGTAGATCCACAATGAGATTTCAGATACAGAGTTGTTGTTACGCTCCGCACCATGTTCAAAATAAAAAATGCATTAACGATTTACAGGTCGGATAAGTCGATGCGCTACAAAAATGTATATACTGTCACTACATCATGGCTTGAACTTTGAGTAGTACTTTGAGAAGTTTATTTGCCCATTACTTGTTCAGTCTTTTTTATTTATGTCATAGGAAGGTCAACATGCAAAAGAAACTGGACGCGTGCTTTTAAAAAATTATAGAAATCTTTTTTATCGCCGTGTTAGTATGATCTGTTTGAGTGGATTCAAGGACAGGCCACTAAAGTATTCACAGATGTATTTAGAATCTAAGTGAGTTTTGCAGTACATTTTAAAGCCACAGTATGTAACTTTTTAAACTTTTATGCTCTAAGCCGTGCAGACCAAACATTGCTCTTACTGCTGCTGCTACTACTACTACTGCTAGTACTACTACTACTACTGCTAGTACTACTACTACTACTGCTACTTCTGCTTCTGCTGCTGCTACTACTACTACTACTGCTACTACTACTACTACTACTACTACTACTGCTGCTGCTGCTGCTACTACTTTTACTACTGCTACTATTACTACTACTGTTACTATTACTCTTACTACTCATGCTACTACTACAAGTGCTACTACTACACACTACTACTACTATTACTACTACTAAAAACTACATGCTGTTAGGTTATCAAAAACCTGGAGTTGTGTTTTGTTTCATTCACACATGTTTGAGTAATCCTGGTTTATTAGTCTGTCTACATCTCCAAAGCTTAAAATGCTCTGTTCCTCCTTGTGATGTCATGAAGTGGTAGTGGTAGTAACAGCAACCTTTTGGTTCAGTAGAGATTGGCAATTTTAGGGCGGAAGTCATCCAAATGATTGCGAAGGTGTATGGATTTTAAAAACACAGTGGACTTCCACTTCCTGTACATCTTCCTGACATCACTAGGTGTGTCTGAGTGTTTTCTGCTTGAGAGAAGAACTCAGTCTAAATATAAACACAACTCCAGGTGTGTTTGTGATGAGGAGACAAAATTAGAAGAGGGATCAGAAAATAGTGTGGGCCCTTTAAGCAAAAAAATAGACTCAACTAAAAACATTTTTTTTCCATTGTGTTTATTGGCCTGGAGGAGAGTCTGTTCTTGCTTGTCTCCATGGAAATGTTGTTCCTTTGGCTATAATCTTCCACAATATAAAATTAAAGTTATCTATTTCCACAGAATCAAACTAGTGATCTGACACCTCCAGGAAGTCACATACTGTAACTTTAACCAACAAGGGAAATTGAGTTTTTCTTTTCATCAGAGCATTTATGGAGGAATTGTTAAGTAGTCACAGTACCATAGCATACTCCCTTAGATATCATGCCGAGGGCAAATTTTGTATTGAATGAAATGTTAAAATTCTCTTGGCTATAAAGTATGGTAAAACAGACTGACTGCCATGCGCTGTCTTCATCTAATTATAAAGCATTTTATTGTCCGATAATCAGGAAGTGTTAACATTACTGTAGTGGGAAATTTCCACATGGGCTTCTCAGAGTTAGAAAAAGCACTTATAAACTCACCTGTGGTGAATAATTAGGATGCTCTGACTGCATGAGGTAAGTGAGGACAACTTTGGACCACTCCAAACCGTTTAAAAGAAAGTAGTTGTGTTTTTCACATTTTAAGACAGTAGAAATCAGATAGTGCGCCGTTAAGTTTTAGAGTTTGTGCAATCATAACACAGAGGAAATCCCTCCCATTTCGATTTCCTTTCCATCATCTGAGTGAAATTGTGACTTTGCGATTCAGGATTGGAAACAGCATTTTCGTCTGTAGACACAAAATCTTCCCTGACACCCACAATTTGGACACTGCAAAATGGATACAGACGAATGGAAAAGAGCTCAAGAAGATTGTTTTTATAGTAACTGGTATTTACTGAAAATCATACAGACAGACGACAGTAGCGCAGCTGCAACTCCATCATACGGTTTTTCAGTTACTCAGAATACAAAACAACTACTTTGACTAATACGTCGATGTACTTGGTTAATTAATTACCATTATTTTTTAATCGTACATTTTTTTAATAATAGGTTAAGTAATAATAATAACTGCATTGGATAGTAGTTGTGGTATTTTTACATCAGTTAAGTGTGAAAAAAAAATGGAATCCAACTATCTATGTCATCAGTACACACAATTTCATCCAAACTGCAGAAGATTTATGCAAAACAGTGTATTTTTCTGACTGTTTAAATACTGAACAAAACAATTAAACTAAATAAAGGTGTTGGCATATATAATTAAATGTAAATGAGACAGGCTTTGGCCCAATATTATGGTTGCTAGGTAACAGTTATGGAATTACCTGGAGGTATATCACATCTGCTGCCCATGTTCAAGCAGGAAAATGAGAAACTTCACTACTATTGTCAAACTGCTGAAAAAGATATGTTTTTTTGTTTTTAAATATAATGTTTACTAATTGCATAGTCTAACCTGTGCACTTTAAAGGTGCATTGTGTAACTTTTCTGGTGGAGGGTCCATCAAATGCTTTTCTCCATGGAGATGCTATTGCTTTGTCTGGAATGTTCCACAGTACCCCGCTCACAGTCAGAATGCCTGTTTTTGAGGTATTTTGCGCTATCAAAACACCTGTAATTGAATAAATGTAAAGTAGAGCTGTTTAATGTCTTACTCATAGAACTATAATCAAATCTGAAAGTGAACCCAAGTATTGCTTTCAGTGGTCTGTCCTCTTTGGCACATTTGCCCAAAAATAATAGGCTCTATTCACATTACATCACAAACCAGGAAGACGTTTGGAAAGATGCGATTACAACTTCCTGACTCTGGGCTCGCTGACCGACTGGGATAAAATAAATGTGATCAGTGATAAAATGAAGACTGCATACGTATGTGCTGTTTGGAATCATCTTGAATTTGGCACCTCATCTCTTCTAATCGCATGTACCCAGTGCACTCAGAAATGTGCGTCAGTGGGGAAATGATGAAAACTGAGGTATGGTTGTAATTGTTGATTATCCGAACATAACGGGACACTACAGTGACATGGAGATGAAGAAAACTGGGCCTGGGAAGTTGTCATCGCATCTCTCTAAACGTCTTCCTGGTTTGTGACATAAGCATAAATAGAGGCTTATTTTATTTTAATATCTGTAACGTGCATGGCGTGGTGCTTTTGGACCAATCAGAGCGAGAGCTGCTAGAGCGTAGTGAGCGGGACAAGGCTAAGTCTTACAAAAGTAACTTTTAGGGCATTTGAGGATTTTGAAATTTTATGAAGTTTATGTTGCGAAAATAGAAAAGAATCCTACAAAATCTGACCTTTGTGAAAGTTGTGGATGCCCTGTCAGCCAAACATGGGCAGTTTGAATTCCCAAAATATGCATTGCGCTGTATGGGCGGATTCTATGGGAGGACCAGCTTGAGCCAGTGTGGTATAGGATTTTGACCCCGTGGTGAGGTGACCCCTGGGTCAACATACCGTATGGTATTTTGACCCCGGGGTCAGAATTCTATTATGGTATGTTGACCCCCTATAGAATATTGACCCCCTATGAAAATCTATATTTTATTAATAAAGAACTTGAATTCTATAGAAAAACTTTGAATATTAAGACTATATCTGCAAATGAAAACATATTGACATATTTAAAAGTGTTTTTGAAGACCTCAGATGCATTTTTTATGTCGATTATAACTTTTGAATGTTACAAATGACTTAGTTGTTTAAACACATATTTTACTGAAAATGAGATAAGTAGTTATTAATGAGTTAGGTAATCAAAGTGATGTATAATGATTTGAAATCTTGTTCAAATAGACAGGGCTGATCAATTGAGTCATTAAATATAGGGCTATGAGAAGATTTGCTAAAGATCAATAGAGTAGTTAAATAGATGATAGGAGAAGATTTGTTAAATGGTTTCTGTAACCAATAACTTCACTTAAAATTACATGTTGATTATCCGAGCATAGCAAACTAAAAACCATAACAATATTAATATTTTATACAATATAAAAAGTGACAAGATTGCTGTGTATATGCAATTTTAACAATACGTTACATTTACACAAAATACCAAGTCGTTATCCATCAAAACATTCCTTAAAATACCTTAAAAGAAAGTGAATATGTAGCAATATATAATAAAAGTAAATGACATGAGAAATAATGATCATATAAGTAACTACTAAAGAAAAAATTAAGGGGAGTCAAAATCATACGGGGGGATCACTTTACTGTAGCGGTATGTTGACCCCGGGGTCAGTATACTATAGGGGTCAAAATACTATCTCACACCGGGACAGATTGGGAATGCCTTATCCAGTTTTTATTATAGATCCATGGTCATACTGCGGAACATTCCAGGCAGAGCAATGACGTATCCATCGAAACAAGCAGGTGACGGGCACTCCACCAAAAGCTACAAATGCACATTTAAAACAGAACCTTTCTGCAAAATGATAGTATACCATGTTATAGCTGTTTTCCTTTCTCATTTACCCTCTCGAAGTTTTATTTGGAGTGATTTGTGCATGTTTGCTTATTTTCAAGATGCCATTTTGCCAATCAACTCTCATTTCCTTAATCAGTGATACACATAGGATTCTGGAGCGTCTTGCAGACATTTTTATGACTCTTCATGAATAACTGTTGTGACGATGTTTATGGCAATGTATCGCAGTTGTCTAACACAAAAATGAGCGGACTTGTTTCTTTTATCAAGTTATGTTAGATAAATATTTCAAATTATATAGCAGACAAAAGACAATGTTTTCTTGAACGTTATAAAAGTGCAACACTATAGTTTACTTCAGAATATAATACAAACTTTACTTCTCTCTTTACTGCAGTTTTCCTTTTAGTAATATATGCAGTTATTGTTAAACCTGACCATATGGCGTGTGGATCGTAGCTAACTGACATAACATTAATTTGATTTGAATGATCTTTTTGGATGGCTGCAGCTTCCCCATATCATTTCCATCCCTAATGCATTTGGCAAAGGCTAAAATCCTCTCTGCGTTTTTGTTTTTCAATTCAGATCCAATGAGCGCTGCTTAAAGTGTGGAGAGCGGCCATATTCTGAGGGGAGATTTGTACGTGATGCAGACGCATACTAAACACCACTGAACAGCGCCGCGCTCATTAACATTCATAATATGAGGTTAAATGAGGTGCTTGGACAAAATGAAGGATATCAAATTATCAAGAGAGGCAGGAGGTAGTCACAAAAATCTGTCTCAATATATCTTATGATTATACCAAAAACAATATGAGAAAATAATGCGGCAATCAAATATAAATGGTATCAAGTATTGCACAAAATGGAATGAGCTGTAAAACTGGCCACAGAAGTGTAGAAATATTGTTTATTTATTGTCTTATTTGAAAGATTAATGAACATTTTTTAAATTTTTATTTGCTTTTTCCAGTGTTTAAATGTAATTTTTACACCTACAACATTTAATTATAGTTTTACATGGACATCTCACACAAAAACCCAATTCCAGTAAAATTAATTCATTTTACCAGTAATTTTTTAAATAAATTTTATGTAATAGCAGGATAGTCAAAACAGATTATAAAGAAACCTTCATTATTCAGTACATTTTGGGAACCAATTGTGCAGTCTTTGTGGATTGCCAGTTCAATTCTTGACTGAATTACACAAGAATTACAAGTTACTTAACTGATGTTACAGTAGGAAGGGCATCTGGTGTACTAAAAACAGCTGTAAATAAAACATGACTCTTACAGATAGGTCAATAGCCTAATAGAAATAATTGCCTGATTATAGTTGAATACCATATCTACGGCTCTCAAGTAGAGGTGAGATCGGGCCTAAAAATCCAGCCCGACCCGACCCGGCCCACGGGTATTAAAACCCGACCCGGCCCGAGCCCGACCAATTAACTTGATTTGCAGGCCCGAGCCCGAAGCAAACCCGAAATGTCATATTTTATTTGTGAGGACTCGGGAGGAGGAGCAGTGCTCAGCATCGAGGTGCCAGTCTTTTTGATCTCGTATGAAAGCAAAGCGCCACATTGACGACATTCAGCGAAGCCAACGCAAGTTTCTGTAGCATTTTCAACAATAAATTTGAAGCTTTTCCACACCTCACTCTTACCGGTGCGTGTTTGTCTTTTCAGTTCTCCTGCCTTTAGTTTAACTTCTTGCTCCTCCATATTGGGGACACCAGGTCAAAATAGATGCAGACTTGCGGAGGGGAAGATTATTAAATGAAGAGGGGGCGTTCACGTGCGCAGAGCTCTGGCTCTGCGGATCCTGTTTAGTAGTTAAATAGCAATTACATTACATTACTTCTCTGTTTTATCCATATTATTTATTTTATAACAAGTATTCCTTAGTTTAGTATCCACACATCGTTTTAGCATACATTTTATAAACATATATTTATTTGAAGCCCGAGCCCGACCCGACCCGAAGTAATGATTGACATTTTAGGCCATTTAAGATCTTACCTCTACTCTCAAGTACTTGGCAAGTACTCTGTATTGTAAAGTAGTATTCATATGAAGAAGTATTTATTTACTTTTTATTTTATTGGAATGTCGCTTGAGATATGCCATCTCTTTTTCGAGGGGTTCCAAAAAAAACTAAATATTAGTAATGCACAATACAATACAATACAATACAATACAATACAATACAATACAATACAATACAATACAATACAATACAATACAATACAATAGATAGAATACAAACTCCTGCAGAGTGCCTGATTTAAATTAAAAAAGTATACTTTATGTAACAATGATATAAACAAATAGAAAACAATAACTGAACAAACAATAAAAATAAAGACAAACTAAAAACATAAACAAGGAGTTTTGAGATATGAAAACCAAGATGATTTAAATGAATTGAAAGATGGTAAAGTTTTTAAGGGTGGGTAATCTGCTGCAATCTGAAGGTAGCCTGATTCATTAGCTGGTTTAACTTTATAGAAACCGTCTGATCTCTCTTGACGGTAGGCAGGTACTTTTTATCATTAACCAATCGCTGCTATTTGGTCGTGACATATGTAATGCGCCTCTAACAGGGCTAACTGGTATATTAAGCTTTTTTTTAAATCCCGTAGGAAGAAGGGCAATAACATCTTTCCTCTTGATAAAATTCACCAAACATTCTCTTTGTTCCGGTTTTAAATCCTCGATCTCGGGAATCATTAACAACACAGAATATATGACTCTTCACTGATTGGTTGGTGCCCAAACTCGCACTTTTGGGGTTCTTGCAAACAGGCGAGTGTATTTTGATTCCTGACCTAGTTGCTGGAGAGAAATAATTGCGCAACTTCTTTGTAGAGGAACACAAAAGCCAGCACTGGGTGCTAATCTGAAATGATGATGCTACTTGGACTAAATAATGATGTAGGCAATGGGGACAGTTAAAGTAAATACATTTAAAAATTTGTTGAATACAATGAAATTGACATCTATTGTATGTTTGTGGCCAGTGGAGTTTTCCAAATAAAATACAGTGATGGGTTTAGTATGGGCATTTAAGAATAAATCTACAAAGAGAGTTGAAGAGAACATTCAGTAGTTTGACATATGGATCATGTGTATTCTGATCAATTGTACCAGCATAGTCACTGATGGGTAAAACTAATTGAGTAATAATTCTTTTTCTTATTGAGTGAGTTAGCTGACTGGTAAAGAGGACATAATGGAGCATACACTACCAGTCAAAAGTTTTAGAACACCCTCATTTTTCCAGTTATTTATTGCAATTCAAGTTGTGCAAGTCCAATGAAGAGCTTGAAATTGTGCAAAGGTAAGAACTGAACAGACAGAGATTAAAAAACTGGGAAAAGTGTGATGTTTTAAAACTTTAAAGTGGTAGTGTATGTTCTTTTGATGACGCAATCAAAATGAGGTTTGAAGTTAAGTTCCAAGTCCAGCCAAAGACCAAGTTGTTTGATAGATTCAGTCCAGAATCATCCTGGACTCATCACTGAACTGAATGTGAAGGTCAGGGGAATGGATTAGATGAGTATATACTAGTATATCATTTGTTACATTTAAATTATATGGAGCCTTATGTTTTCATATGTTCCTAACCAGAGGAGAGTAGTACTCAATTTTTACATTTACTCAGTTATATTCACTATAAATGAGTAACTTTTTACAGAAATTGTACTTTTTACAGTATCTTTCTAACAGCGTACTGTACTTTTACTCCTACTTGACTAACAGTACTTTGGATTTGGTCCTTCCTCTCACTATGAGTAAGTCTAAAATGACAAAAGCTTTATGTGGACAATATGAAATGATTTGAACATTTGTGTTTCTTGCACTGCTCCTTAAGATATGATTTCATTTTTCTCATTTATGTGTCTATTGTTTACATGTTATTTCATGTTTTGTCCTTCCAATGACATTGACCTTAAATTATGAATCAGATTTTAGGTGCCAGCAGTTGCTCTTTAAGTTTCTCTGACTTGAGCAGTAGTTTTTCCAAATATTTTTTTTTACTCTTGCGTAAATTCTTGGACCTTTCTTGTACTTCCACTTTTATTTTAAAGTAATGTATATTTTCTGGTCACTCATCTCTGATTCTAACATTAGAATATCTGTCTCTCTTTTTCTTTCAGCTGATTAACCAGAAGATGCGGATGTGCCAGCAGCTCCATAACTCTCGTTCTTTTGTGTCTGTGCTGGAGTACCTCCTCGCCATCGGGAATTACCTCAATGAACACGCAGGCAAAGAGAAGGCCAAAGGAATCCGCCTCTCCACCTTAACCAAAGTATGTCTCAGCCAAGTATCGAAAATCAGATACTAATCGATATTACAACTACTGTCAAAACTACTCATTTGAGCAGGTATTGATACTAAAAAAGTCACATACACAGGACAGAAATTAATCTTTCCTAGCCTGATTCAGCCGGTTTCACTTTGTGGAAACCGTCTGACCTCACAGCATAAGGATTCGTTTGCTTGATGGTAGGCAGGTAATTTTTTTATTTAACCTGTCACTGCTATTTGATCGTGACGTATGTAATGTCCCAAATCCTGTAGGAAGAAGGGCATTAACGTCTTTCCCCTTGATAAAATTCACCAAACACGGCTTTAAATCCTCGATCTCAGGAATCGTTGTATGTCTTCGGTTACGTCCATCTCTACCGCTTTGTTTACTGTTGTGTTGTACCACAAAAGGGACCAGACAAGCGCTTGAGTTTGACGTCATGGCTTCACAGCTCTCCTCTGATTGGCCGGTGCGCGGTCTACAACTTCCGGAGTTCTTGCAAACCGTCTAGTGTTTTCTGATTCCTGACCTAGTCACTGGAGAGAAATGAAACTGAGTGGAGGCACTAGGCGGCGTCAGCCTGGCTAAATCTTTCCTGAATATCTTTAGAATGATATTGAGCTGTATAAGAGCACTCATGAAAAACATACCTGGATTTGTGTTTTGTTTTATTCATACAGGTTTAACACCCAAACCCTGCAGATTTAGGCTGAGTTCTTCCCTTAAACTCTCTTGTGATGTCATGTGAAAATACAACAAGTGCTTCACTGTGTTTTTAAACTCCATACACCTTCACTAGAACCATTTGGATAGTTTCAGCCCTGGAATTGCAAATCTCTACTGAACTAAAAATGGTAGGTGATAACTTGAAAACTACTGCTTCATGATGTCACAAGGTGAAACAGAGCATTTTGAGCTTTGGAAATGTAGACAGACTAATAATAAAAGGTTAATCAAAGGTGTCAGTGAAACAAAACACAATTCCAGTTTTGTTTTTGACGAGGTAACAACATTATAACATGACTTAAAGCTCACAAGATTCAATTTTGTGTAATATAGGAGCATTAATCATCAATTTGGTATCAGAATCACTACTGAGTGTTGGGTCTATTCCTTAGATTTGAAATCGCTGTTTGTAATTTTAGTATCATGCCAACACCAGTGCTCACCCTTACCCCTGCTTATACCCCCTGCTCCCCCTCTTCCCTGGCCTTCCTCGGAGCTCCAGGCCTGGGTAAGCCTCTCCTCATTGACCCTGCAGACTTGTGGCTGTGTTAGTGTGAGTTTCCTCTGGTGTTTTGCTGGTGCAGGTTCAGTCAGGTCAGTGTGAGGGCAGAGGTCTCACTGTGCAGCGGGTAATTGTGATCACAGGAAGCTTTGTTTTCACTGCTGTTCTTGAGGGATTACACCGCCTCCTTTCACTGCTGTTGTTCTCTGATAGTCTGTCTGGAACTCAGGGGTTGTATTCATTTTGCCCAAAAATCTGGAGGTTGGTGGTTTGATCGAGGGATGCACCAATCCAGCTTTTTCAGTTCTGATACCGATATAAATACTATGGCTTTAAGTGTCTGTCGATACCTGTTGTGGGGAAAGCTCGTTGAGTGGCTTATAACTGTTGTGATCGCATCAGTAAGAATACACGATGAGAGATGATGAAGTTTTATGACTTTTATTGAAAACATTGAACTTCTTTCCCCTTGATAAAATTCACCAAACATTCTCGTTGTACCGACTTTATTCTAATTCCCAACCTAGTCGCTGGAGAGAAATGAAATTGAGCAGAGGCACTAGGTGGCGCCAGCCTGACTACTGAAACATACACACAGATGGAAAAAATATAAATTTAAATATATATATATATATGTATATATATACACACACACAAACAAGCATGTTGGAAACAAGCAGTACGTTGGCTGAGTGGCTAGCACTCATGCCTCACAGCAAGAAGGTTCTGGGTTCGATCCCCGGGCCTTTCTTCTGGAGTTTGCATGTTTCTCCCTGTGTCTGGATTTCCTGGGTTTCCTCCGGGTGCTCCGGTTTCCCCCATCGACACAAAACATGCTACAGGTCTCCATGAACAGTTGATAGTCAAGGTCAATTAAAAATACAATCAATTCAATCATTGTGTCCTTAGGCAAGACACTTCACCCACATTGCCTAGTATGAAAGTGGTGTGTGTGTGTGTGTGTGAGTGATGGTGGTGGTCGGAGGGACCGATGGTGCCGAGAGGCATGGCAGCCGTGCCTCTGTCAGTGTGCCCCAGGGCAGCTGTGGCTACAATAGTAGCTTACCATCACCAGGGTATAGAGTGAATGAATAATGCTCTGTAAAGCGTCTTTGGGGAAAGTGCTATAAAAATAAAGACTTACTTACTTACTAATAGCTCCATAATAACAGCCAGCTGTTAGCTGGTCTATTTGGCCCTTAAACACACTATTTCTATAACCAACAATTGCTAACAACTTCAAAACACTCTGCAAACATGTTGAGGTATATGTGTGCCTTTTTGAAACCACTTCTTGCATCTTTAATACACATGCAAGACTTGCACCCACGATCTCCACTGAAAACAACTAAAATGCGTAGTCAACCAAACTTGAAAACAATAGCATCCGATTGGTTACAATGTCTGTCAATCAAACACCCAGTAGAAATAGATTATGTCCTTCAACACAAAACCTGATATGAAATTATACCAGTGAAGGGATGGAAAATGGCACTTCTTTCCTTAAAAAACAGTTTTATGTAGCTGTGTTTTCTCCTTCACATGACGACTGAAGAACTTCATATGAACAAAAGTTCAAAGATTATGAGATGTTTTGGGCCAAAACTAGCCTGTAAATCACCTTATTACATCCAATCAATGGCCCAGCCAGGATATCGGCTTAACCGATATTATGGATATTATCCGATCCAGCTAAATGTTCATTATCAGCACTGATATTCAATGCCAGTTTCGTATCGGTGCAACCCTAGTTTGATTTTAGCTCCGAACAGTGCATTTTGAGCAAGGCAGTTCACTTCACCACACTGACTATTTATTGAAACGTTTCAGCCATATCATGCTGGGGGGTTCCGCATGTATTTGTATGACAGAATGTTCATCAGTTATCATGGTGACACAATACACACATAAGCAAACACAGCCAAAAAGTTTTAAGATGGTCTGAAAAAATGCAAAAGTTTTAAACAACACTATTAGGTGTTTGAATTTCAACAAAAAGGTGAGAGGGTCTAAGTGTAAAACTGTTAACTGGCTTATGACTGAAGTGTTATGTGTGAGAGACTTGTTAAACAGCACAAGTCATCTCACCTTTTGTAGTTCCAACTACATCAGCTCTTTGTGGTCAGATGTGTTAAAATAAAGATCAGATTGAAGCTCAGATCAAGGTGAGATGTTTTGTTTCATTCACACATGCTTGAGTAATACTTTATTATTGGTCTTTCTACATCTCTAAAATTCAAAATGCTCTGTTCTACCTTGAGATGTCATGAAGCAGAAGTTAACAGCCACCTCGTACCTTTAGTTCAGTAGAGATTGGCAGTTTCAGGGCTGAAATTATCCACATGATTGTAGCGAAGGTGTGGAGTTTAAAAACACAATGGAGCACTTCCTGTATTACCACATGACATCATAAGGTGGAACAGAGTGTTTGAGAGAGGAACTCAGCCTAAATTTGCAGGGATTGTGTGTTAAACATGCGTGAATGAAACAAAACACAATTCAAGGTCTGTTGATGGTACAATATGGGCCCTTTAACTCCTTTCACAGCAGTGCTTCCTTCTGTCATTACCTTTGTTCTGAAAACTTTTCTTTTTTTTATTGACTGTGTAACCCTCAAAACAGTTGTGCCTAATAAAGCGGCCACAGAGAGTCTTTATGTGGGAGCAGTTGCTTGATGTTGTCTGTATATACAGTAGTTTTGTATATTATTGTTTTGCCTGGAGTGTTTCACAGTATGCCATTAAAGTTATCCTTATGGCTTTTATGCATCTTTTTGCTCAAAATGATGATGATGATGATGATGATGAAAAAAACAACAACAAAAAACCCACTTTTTTGCTGAGGTTCAGCTCATCACAGATTGTGGAAATGGAATAAATTATAATGATCCAGTGGTCCAATATGCATGTTTTGTCTTGCTACTGAGGCTGATATCCGACATTCAGTGGTGGAAGGTAATAAAGTACAAAAGTGAAAGTACTTAATGGTTGTATGGAGGATTTTATTAGTTTGAAATTGTCAGTGAAAGTTCAAAATAGCATTATGGAGATGCATCAACTTTGTAATTATGATGATTAAAAAAAAAAAAACATCAACTGTGGACGTAGACAAGCTCAACATTAGCCAACAGATAATAAGGCTACCTCATTATCTATTGGCTGTTAGGTTGTCAGTCAAACTCCCTATGTTTCCAGCGAAACTGACTTGCGCTGGGATTATGTGGTTTATGTACGCCTCTCACGCATTCCACTTACGCAAGACGCTGTTTACTCAACTAACACAGAGGTTCTTAGCGACTTTTTTGAACTGTAGCTTCCTCGCAGTAAGGGCAAAGTTTGTTGGAATGGCAGACAAGAATCCGTCACTAGTTCATCACAAAAGAAAGTCTGTTTTTGAGGTTGCTGAAAGGAGAAGAGAAGGGGAAAAGGAGCGAAGCCAAACTAAGGTCATTCTTTCAGATTCCTTCCAGTGATGGAGATTCTAAAGACTGACACTTTGATTTGAAGCTTGATTTCTAACATAAGGAGAAGGCAGGAGGAGGCGTTTCTACTTAGGAAGCTGTTGAGACAAACAGTCGCTATATTTCTCTTTCCATGGAAAATCCTCTATACAACCTTAAGTACAATTTTTAGGTATCTGCACTTTATCTGTATCTGTACTTTACATAAGTACATTTTACAGTGGATACTTTACTTTTACTTCCCTACATTTGAGAGTAGATATCTGTACTTTCTACTCCACTACATATTAGATCTGTGAAAAATGAAAAGTACTTTTCTTTATGATCTGAGACCTGCTCAAAAAGCTGAGTCAACGTCCCAACTTTGAGCAAAGCAAATGCACAAAAACAGCAAGACAATTTAAGAAATCAACTGAATCCCTTAAAATCAGCAGAATTCTTGATCAAAATCACTACATTTCATCCTTTAATTATTCTAAAAATCTCTGCAAAATACTATTACTTTTACTTGAGTAACTTTTTGCCCCCTGTATAAGTAACAAAATGGAGTACTTCATTCACCACTGTTTGTAAGTCACTAGAAAAATACTGCTGCTAAATACCCAAAGTCATTCTATGGGAGAAGTTGCTTGTTGTTGTGTGTATAGTTTGATCTGCTTGTGCATTCTTGCTGCAGACCCTGGGCTCCGTTGATGTTCTGCTGGGAGCCTTCAGAGCTCAGAGTGAGAGGTCCTGTTCTGTTTAATGAAGCAGGGCCCTGGTTCTTCCACTGAGACTCTCCCGTGGAATTGAAACCTGTAAACAGTTTCTGCTCTGAATTAAAGGCGGACACTCCAGGAGGAAAATCATCTCCCGTCTCTTATTGTTAATGCTCAGACAAGTTTGTGTTTATTAGGCAGACAGAGGCTTGCATGAGGAATAAAAACTATAGTGATGCCCAGTGAGCTCATATGAAAGGGAGTTAATATTATATGGCTATTGGTTTATTTAAAGGGCCCGTACCCGGATTTTCTCCATGTATTTGAGCAAAATGTGTCTTGCTCCAGTACAGATATATTGTGTAAGCAGCTCTTGAGGTTAACATAAGTCTGCTGCATGCTCTCTCAATCTAATTAGAAAGCATTTTGTTGTGTAATAATCAGGAAGTGCGCATCAGCATTGTTAACACTGTTTGATAGTTGTGAAGAGCACTTATAAATTCATTGTCGTGAATAATTAGGATGTTCTGAATGCATAAGTTAAGTGAGGAATAACTTTGGACCCCTGCAAACTAGGGATGTAACAACTAAAATATCATATCGTATCATCAAAAGTTTCACAGTGCATTTTTTGTGAACTACATATCCCATGATTCATTTCAGCGCAGACAACATGAAGAAATGTGTTTTTACTTGAATTCTTGGGATTATGACAGAAATAATTCACACCAAAATCTTGTCAGGGTATTTTAAAAGCAAAAAAGTGTCCTACTTACAGTTATATCAGCCTCTCCAAAATATCGCAATAAATATTGTACTGTGAGATGCATATTGTGATAATATCGTACCAAGAGATTTGGATACTGTTATATCTTGACTGCAAACTGTTTAAAATAAATTCATTCTGTTTTGCATGTTTTAAAAAATCAGGTACGCTGATTTTAATTAAGGGATATTGCAATATTTTTGGTCTGTATTTCTCATGAAGAGGTACTTACCTAAAGATGCACTGTGTAACATTTCTACTCATCCTTATGGGTCCTTATGCTACTCCATAGCAAGGGCCACAATAAAGTTTACAAATTAACTTTTCACAAATAACAAAATAAAATGACATTTTTTGTAAGACTGGTCTGCTTTTACACTACAAAAAAGCTTGGGCAAAATTTAAGATATAAACACTTAAATCTATCAGAAAATTACTCAGAAGTAGTGAAATGATCTGTCCACACAGCAAGATATTTTTACTTGACAAGTTCTCTTAAAATAAACTACCTCTAGACTAGAATTAAGCATCTCAGAACCAGAGGTGGGGACTTGTAAGTCGTGAGTTGGACTCGAGTCAGACTTGAGTCACTATTTTTAGGACTTGAGACTTGACTTGATAAAATGGAGTACGACTTGGGACTTGAGTTGGACTTGAAGGTCAGTAACTTCGGACTCGACTTGGACTTGAAGGTCACTAACTGGGGACTTGATTTGGACTTGATGCCTGTGACTTGAGAAGACTTGAGAACCACTTTTAAATCTGAATTCTTTCTATTCTGACTGCAATGATTCACACTAAGACATTACTCTTACTCTCTTATACACTCTAGTCATACTCATATATAAATATACTATGATTTTTTTAAGTACAATTTATCTTAAAATTGATATAAATTGCAAAAATCTTGAAATGACTTGAAGATCAAAGCAGACGACTTGGACTTGACTTGGACTTATGGGCCAGTGACTCAAGACTCGACTTGAACTTACCTGTATTTGACTTAGGACTTGACTCGGACTTGAGGTCAAAGACTTGAGACTTATGTGAGACTTGCAAACAACGACTTGGTCCCACCTCTACTCAGAACTAGTAAGTAGATAATAAATCTGAAAACAGGATGAGTAATCTGATATAAGTTTTAAAATCTTGGCCAGATCAGCGAAATGTTCAGTTTATTATTCTCTTTTCTATTGTAACCATCTGGAAAATATACTGGCCAATATTGTCCAAATTTTCTGGCATTGTACTCTAATAAAAATGGTTTACTTTTGCTTGGGGAAGCTTATAAACCATAAACATAATTTGAGTCTAAACCATTATTATTACTAGCATTAGACACATATTCTTAGATCTTATAGATGTTTTGCTGACCCTGTTGTTTCTCTCTTCAGATGGCACACCTCAGAGGTAAAGACAAAAACTACACACTGCTCAATGCTTTGGTGGAGCAGATCCTGTGGCACCAGCCCTCCCTCACCGCCTTCACTGAGGAACTGGCAGAGTTTGAGTCTGACCCAGGAGGTAAAAATAAAACCAGATTTAAGCAGAAGTAAATGATTTAAAGAGCCTATATTGCACTAGCCGATCTGTATTATATTGTTGTTTCCTCAACACAAACATGGAGTTGTGTTGACAAAAGGTAGAACTAAAACCTTTGGGGATGCAGACAAATACTTCAGGGTTACTCAAACATGTGTGAATGAAACAAAACACAACTCCTAGGTATGTTTTTGCGGAGGTAACAGCATTATAACATGGCTAAAAGCTCACAAGAGTTTGGTAATACAGGACCTTTAAATGTGAGATTTTGTTGAGTTTGTGTCACTGATTTCTTTTGTTTTTGTTTCTTTGACAGCCTCCATCAAAGGTCTAACTGCAGAAGTAGACGGTGAGTACACACTGCATTGAAAAAACATTTGATTATGTATTTAACTGAGATAACTCAAACAGATCAGAATAATTTTGACATTTACTTACTGAAATTGAAAAGTTTGGGCTGAAGAGGTACTTACTTAAAGATGCGCTTTTCTAAAATTTCTGCTCGTCTCTCTGGAACTATTATTGCTTTGCCTGAAATGTTCAACAGTATGGCTTTAAGCATATCTATTTTGCATTTAAAATCCAGTTTGGGCTGTTCATCTCTTTGGTTTTATAAACAAAAAAAAAACATGCAGCAAACTTATCACTGAAGTAAAAGCAATAATATTGAAGTTTGTACTGGAATGTTTCACAGTATAGCCTTAAATGTATGTGGCATTTGATTGAGAAAAAAGAACCTTGAAAAACCTCCATGCTTAAGTGGGGTCACGTTCCCACAGATCTGACCTGCAACTTGGCCTGCTTGTCTCCACAAAGATAGATAAACTAAAGGGCCCATATTATGCAATTTTCTGACCTATGTATAATGTAGTTTCCTCATCACAAACAGACCTGGAGTTGTGTTTTGTTTCTTTTAGACATGTTTAACACACAAACCCTGCAGATTTAGAGGTCTTCTCTCAAACAGAAAACACTTTATTCCACCTTGTGATGTCATGTGATAATACAGAAAGTGCCTTCACCTTCACTAAAATCATTTGGATGATTTCAGCCTTGGAATTTCAAATATACTGAACTAAAAGTAAAAGGTAGTTATTAACTTGAAAACTACCACTACGTGACATCACAAGGTGGAACAGAGCATTTTTATGGCAAAAGGAGTAATTCAATTTGTCAAATGGACAAAAGTTTATTTTGGTCGAATATGTTTCCTAGGTCATCCAAGCTGCTACTTCAGTTTTGGTCAAATTGCTGGTGGACACTGCCTTATATCTGCCTGCAGGGAGGAGCTAACTACACTCAAACTACTCTGAAACTAACACACACACACTTGTTTACAGTTTCTGTCTGTTAGCTAGGCCTACTTGCACTGAGTGTGGGGCCATATTAGCAGAATCATTCAGGGCCACCAAACAGAAACTGTAAACAAGTGTGTGTGATAGTTTCAGAGGAGTTTTAGTGTAGTTAGCTCCTCCCTGCAGCCAGATATAAGGCAGTGTCCACCAGCATTCTGACCAGAACTGAAAAAGCAGCTTGGATGAGCTGCAAAACATATTCAGCCAAAATAAACTTTTGTCCAGTTGTCAAATTCAGTTTCTCCTTTTGCCATGAATTCAACAATTGAGGGATGTAACACAGAGCATTTTTATCTTACTCAGACATTTATGAATGGAACCAAACACAACTCCAGGTATGTTTTCGATGAGGTAGCAGCATTATAATATGTCTGAATGCACACAAAAGTCAATTTTTAGCAATATATAATAAGCAGTAATAACTCAAGTTAAAAATTACACAGTGCACTTTTAACCCATCACATGTACACAAATATTATTGTTGTATTTGACCAGTCTGTCTTCTCTTCTGTAGTTCTGAAGAACGAGTTACAGAAAATCATCCAGTACCGAAAGGCGTCCAAGAAGAGGAAACTGGGAGACACGCACCCCAACTTCTTAAAAGACTTGAAGGTGAACACTGAATAGACTAATTAAGCACAAATTAACAATGGCTTTCATAGGGCTGTATTAAGAAGGTTTTAAGATTACTAGCTCCAATTTGCAATAAACCGCTGTATTTCCTCACTGTCTATTTATATGTACCATCCTAAAAAATGTCACTTATTTCTTTTTTCGTTATTTAAGTCCCATTGTGTACATTTTAGATTGTGTTTATTGCACTGAAAAACATATGTCCTTATTGTGAGAAGGCTTGCCTCTCCACAAACCTGACTCCATTTGGTTTCGAGGGGAGCCTAAACCTGTTTGTTTCCTTGGAAATGTTGTTCTATAATTTTCCACAGTACAGAGTAAAAGTTATCGATGGCGACATTTAGACTGCAGCCTGAAGTGACTCCAATTTTTTTTGCCCCTATGCTCTTGTATTTGATCTTTTAATGACTCAGATCTGATTTTTTCAAATGTGACCCAGGCCACTTGGATATGTGCTCCAAAAACCGATACATATCCGATCTTTTTACATGCGACTTCAGTCTGAACGGCCAGGTCACATTCATTCATATTTGGGGGCATCGCTGTATTCAGGTCAGATTGAAGGGGTCTCAGCGGAACCGGCCGGTTTTTGAAATGATTGACAAATGTCGGAGCACGGCTACAGAGGGTCCTGGCTCCAGTGTCAACAAAAAATATAGAGCCTGCGAGCAAAATACAAGGAGGCTAAAGACTCAAACAAACGAAGCAGCCGTGGATGTGTAACCTGTCCATTTTACCAAGAATTGGACCGTATTTTGGGAGACAAGCCCAGCGTTTATGCAGCATTTAGTGCAGGGATCTCCAACCTTTTGCATCTGGTGAGCTACCTTTACAAAATGAACGTGCTGGAGAGCCACTCATTTTAGCGGTCACAGGAGTGGATATAAGAAAGCAAGCCTTAGTGTTATTCAGTTAGATGCCTTATAATATGCTGTATAATTCAGATATGCTTATAATATGCTGTATAATTCAGAAAGCCCTGGGTGAGCTACTTGTAAGGGTGTGGAGAGCTACTGGTAGCTCCCGAGCTGCAGGTTGGAGACCTCTGGTTTAATGTGTGACGTCGTTGTGTCTTCCAATGCACATGCGAGACACTTTTGGGGCGTTTAAAGTTCACACTGGAGATCACATACAAGTCACATTTAATTGTAAATGTGAACAACCTCACACAAAAATCGTATTTTACAAAAAAAAAAAATCTGAATTGAGCATTAAGCAGTCTACAGTCTAAACTTAGCCTATGTTTCTAAATTTAAGCTTTCTATTTTCCACCTCCAGAAAGTTACACTGTGTTACTTTAAGTTGTTTTTTTATCCATGTCATAATACTGTTTCCTCATCAAAAGGATACCTGGAGCTGTGTTTTGTTTCATTCACACATGTTTAAAACGCAAACCCTTATTTATTTACGATGAGCTCCTCTCTAAAACAGAAACCACTCTGTTCTACCTTATGATACAGGAAGTGCTCCACTGTGTTTTTAAACTCTGAACACCTTCACTAGAATCATTTGAATCATTTCAGCCCTGGAATTTCCTATCTCTACTGAACTTAAGATAAAAGTTAGCTGTTAACTCGAAATCTACAGCTTCATGACATCACAAGGTGGAACAGAGCATTTTGAGCTTTGGAAATGCAGATAAACTAATAAACCAGAGTTACTCAGATACGTGTGAATGAAACAAAACACAACTCTGGGCATGTTTTTGAGGAGGTAACAGTATTATAACATGGCTTTAAGCTCACAAGAGTCAATTTTGTGTAATTTAAGACCTTTAACTCTTCCCCCTTGGACACCTACTTGGAACAACCCATACATATATTAGTATGTATGGGTTGTAGTGGCCCCCAAACTATCACAGCCTCTGATTACATGTGTAAAACCGAGCTATTTGTAATGGTCGTCAAATCACGTCTTTAGGGATACAGCGGAGGTGTCAAAAGACGTCATTAAGGAAACAAGGGAAGGTCGTCAAATGTAGTCTTTAAGGGGGAAAGAGTTAAGGTAAAGTTGTACCAAAAAGTTGTCAACCTGTTTTTGTTTTTTCAATATGGTGTAAAAATGGGAGAGCACCTTCATCTTCTCTGTTAATTAGCAACACCTTAAACAGTAAAGTTGTAACTTGTTGTATTGATTTGTTTACCTTCAGACTGTGATTGAGAAGCACCAGTCGGACCTCTCCGCTCTGACCAAGACGTGTGAGGAGATGAAGAAACTCTACTCTGTCATTCTGGTAAGATCATGTTTTATTTCTGTATCTCAGAGATGGATGGGCCCCTCCTCTGTGCTTCTTCTCTGGTTTATTTGTCATCTTATCTCCCCAAACCTACACTGCGTACATGTGGTAAACAAGGAAAAAAGATTACAAGGTGACCATTTTTCCTGCTCGCAACCTTGAAAATTCAAATGACAAATCGAATCCACAAATCCTAAGCAAACTCTTTAAATGTGCCAGTTTTCAGGTATGAGGAAATTTGTGATTGATAAAAAGTCTGGGTTTGATCCTGAACTAATCTGGGTTTAGATTTAGAAGAACTGTCACTTTTATTAAGACTGGATGCTAAACGTTTTGTATGCAGGTCCTTTAAAGGTGGTTTGTCTCCATGGAGATGGTATTGCTTTCCCTGGAATGTTCCATGGTGTGACATTAAACATATCCATTTAGTATTAATTTATTACAGGTGTTTCTGTTGCTCAAAAATACAATAATTTCTTCTGTGAGGGATGACTCTGCAGATCTAAACTATAAAGTAGCGTAGTGCTGTTACCTGCTTGTCTCTCTTGTAATAGATAGGTTTAATCTATAGTTGCCATGTTTAATTCTGAATAAAAATGAATTCTGCTTTAAAAAGTCCATGTAAACACTTAAAACTGAAAATGATAATTCAGAATTAAACATAAATTCGAAGTAAGTGGGTGGTTTATTCCAATTTTAAAGCCGAATTAATTTATTCCTCGATCACGTAAAAGTTTATTCTTCTTAAAAATAATGTCGGCCGTTCAGTTCATGCTCGTTGTGTCGCCCTTCTGACGCGATCCGGACGACCCGGTTCCACCAGTCCTGGCATCGGACTTTCATCCACGTCTCTTTGGATTTGTGAGCGGGATGTGGGAGTGGGCTGACGTAGAGCAGCCGTTGACTCAGTCTGTCTTCTTCCTCCTTCTCCGACACTCTTCCCTTCTCCTCCTCAGCTGACAGACGTAAAGCGTGATGAGAGAATTCTCCAGCTGCTGCACAATTATTTGCGAAAAAAGTTTGTATTATGTTTGTGTCCGTGGCGTAACGACAAACTGAGATGACAAAAAAGCCGATAGCAGCTGAAGTGTGTGTTTTCGTAAATATTTCTGGTCGACGTAAATATGTTCGTGTCCCTGTCCAATCAGAACCCTTCCCCACCCACAGACATTGAGCGGAATTAAATAAAGGTGATTTAAACCTCAATTCTGAATTATTATTTTCAACTCGAAGGAGAATATTTTAATTCTGAACTATTTAATTCAGAACAATTAATTCAGAATTTTAAAAAAAACATCATATAAACATGGCCACTGTGGAAGAAGAGGTTTAATCTAACTGTGTAGAATGTTGTTATAGTGACTACATACTACTAAATCTTCTGGTTCATAATAAAATTTACTTTAAAGAGAAGAAGTGCAGAATAAAAACCTTTCAGTCATATGCACAGCTCAAAAGAACAGTTTTTAGCCTGGATTTAAACATTGTCAGTGTAGAGGTGTGTGTCACATTTTCAGGACTGTTCCCACTGCTATGTTGAGCTGAACTGGCGTGTCTGCGGTTTTCCTGTGGAATTGGGTGGCTTTTTAAGAGCAGCCAAGGGTGAAAAATATTGTCCTTGCGTCGAGTCAAAGTTATTTTCCATGTAAAATGTGTTTCTTCCTAGTAAATAGGTAGACAGCCCTGGCGTTGAAAACTTTTATTTTTTTGTCTTTAGTGATTGTTTCTGGACTCTAACTGAAGGTTCCAAAGTCTTTTTATCCATTTGGCCTGCACGTCACCTCCACTGCAGACACTTTTTCAGTGACATCAGTTTCTATGCAAAGTTTATCGGAGGTCTTCTTTTTCCTGGTTTGTCTTTCTGCTTTATGTTACTTTTTCCCAGAAGCTTTGGTCAGGTTGGGCAGGTGCAACACAGTTGGAATCATCTTTGACGACATCTGTGGACTCTGTAGATTTCGGCTCCTCTTTGATTACAATAATAGGCTCATTGTCAATTAGATCACGTTGTTTTGGAGAATGTATGATATGAGTGACCGTCTCAACTTCAGCCATCTTCTTTTTTCCCTTTTGCGTTTTCCTTTTTATTTTTTGGCTCTTTTGAATTGTCCTCATTTATTTTAGTGGGCAGTGATGAACCAATTGTCAACCAAATCCATGTGATGGAATTGTATTTTGTGGAAAGATTTCTTTTATTCTGTCTTTGTGTAAATGAATTTGATTTCTACCTGAGACCAGACCACCCACAGGAAAATAATGATTATGATTGATTAAATTAAAATAGTGATTAGATTATTTTTTAAACACACATTTGGTCTTGTAACTAAAACTCATTTGGTTTGAAAGACGCTTCAGTGTAAACACTTCTATTCCCTTTTGCTCACTAATCTTGTCAGGAAGTGACAAATGCGTAAATATGGATGCAAATCGGATCAAGCACATCTGACCACACCTCAGTAAGAGTCATCACCTTCTCAGTTTTTTAATGTATGTCCTCTGGTCATTTAAGAACTATATAAACTTGGTGCTTTGTAACATTCAGGGTCAAATGGAAGTAGGGACATACTGTTGGTTAAGAGAGGCTGTTGGGCTCTGGCCAGGGCAGGTCTACAGGTCTAGGCCCTGTCCATATCTGCTGTAACAAGAATAAACCTTGGTCTATATTCCAAAAACTCATCGGGCTTCACAAATGGATTAATTATCATCAAGAGATATATAATTTTTTCTACAACAGTCAGTATTACATGTTAAAATTACTGGTTCTTCTTTTAACTCTGGAGGTTGCTCTGAGTCCTGATGTGGACTATTGTTTATCTCTTCTGGTTTCAGAGGAGCTAAAGGAGGCTCTACCAAATCAGCACAATTCTGTTCAGTGACCACTACCTTATTTACCTTATCTGATATGATGTTGCTATGGAGATAATTTTTTGCAGGTCTAATGCAGTTGGAATAATCTTGAACATCATCTGAGGACTGTGATTGATATTCCTCCTTGACTGCAGATGTAGGCTAATCTGACTTTTGAGTGTGTGCGTGATCATTCAAATCTCCATGGTCATTTGGAGGAATGTTAATGATCGTCTCTTGAACTACTTAACTGGTGTCTTCTGCTGAAAAATTTTCAACCTTATAGTTTTCAGGTCCCAGAGGTGGAGAGAGAGTTCTTTAACATCCTCCATGTCATTAACCTGGAGTTCAGCTTCACTAATCTCAGGTTTCAGAGTTTCAAAGTTGGAATTGTTTTGGACATCATCTGTGGATTCTGGAGATTGAGTTTCCTCTCTGATTACAACTCTAGGCTCTTCCTTCTCTTGAATGTGTGTGTTGTCAGTCAGATCTTCACGGTCGTTTAGAGCATCATTTCCCAAAGACTCGGTCGCGACCCTCAGGTGGGTCACGAGAGATTTTTTTTTGGGCACCTTGTCACGATCTGCATGTAAGTCTGCAATATACAGTTCTGACACATGTTGAAATGTTAGATGTTTTGTATTAATTTCTAATCTTTTTGTTATTATTAGTAGTATTATTGTTAGTATTATTTTATTCACTATTTTGTTCTGATATTTCTGGTTCAATTGGATGTTGAAAAGAAAAAGAAATGGCTACATTAAATGTCCAAATAGGCGACTTATGGATCCTTTTATTGCTGCTTCAATGACTGTTTTTCATTGTTTAAAACTAATACTTATTGTTCAGAGACAAGATCACTTAATCAACAGTAAAATATCCTCATTAAAGGTCAATAATGCTCAAATCCACCTTTATTTTCTGATTTACAAATAATGTCTATTGACTTGGGTCGTGAAGGTTTGTGACTTTTAAAATATGGGTCCCCAGAAAAAAAAGTTTGGGAAACAGTGATTTAAAACAATTATGATTTCAGTGATCATTTCAAGGTCAGACACTTTTTCAGTGGCTCCAATGTTTTTCTAATGATTTTTCAGATCCCTTATTTTTTCAGAGGTCTGTGTGTTAAACATGTGAATGAAGCAAAACACAACTACCGAAATGTTTGTGATGAGGAAACTACATTATAACACAGATC